>NW_024540480.1:0-64046 GCF_016647625.1 Suillus subalutaceus | reverse complement strand
TCTGGTAGAACAGCTCGTGCTTGTGCAGTACTGAGTTCAAATCGGGGTATAATGGCAACAGCTTTGATGCTGCTGTTCCATTTAAATCGGACGTAGTGGCCGATACCCAACGGTTGGAACAGGTGGGGAAAGACCCCAGTCTTCTCCAGCATCAGGCGGGTATTCCGGCAAGACTTCAGAGAGGGGTACTTGTGCTGCTTCAGTAGCTTGTGGGTCTAGCTCTCTAAGGTATGATCCCACAAATCCTCCAACAAGCGCAGCTGTCACGTTGTCGGGGTGGCGCTCGACCATGAGCGCGTAGTCTAACATTCGCTCTCGGGAAAGGTTGAGTTTTCCGAGACTGTCTCCGAGGAGAACGCCTGCAATGACCGCTGCACCGGACGAGCCAAGTCCGCGTCCAAAAGGTATTTGGTTGTGGCAGTGAATACTAAGGTCGGGAGGGAATGTTCTATGGCCATTACAACGTAGCACGTAGAGTGCTACACGAGTCATGAGGTTGCGGTAGGGGTCTAGCGGGACTTCGTCGGTCCTTCACCCGAATATGTGATCACTGGTAAGGTAGAGGTCTCCCCGATGGTGACAGTGAGAGTGAGATAGAGTGAAAGTGACAAGCCGACAACATCGAAACCAGGACCAATGTTGGCCGAGGTTGCTGGAACTCGTATGATAAACGAGTTGGTCATGTCCGAGTCAGTGATAAACTATATATGATGGGTAAGAAAAGATCTGGATGCATTATAAATAGATCTGCAGACCTTATACGTAGAAGAAGCGGAGGGAGCTGATCGTCGACAAAAGCCGGCGAAGGGAGTTTTTCAAGTCAATATTATGATCTGGCAATTGCGGCCGATCAAAAGATCACTTTGGTTTGTTTGGATCTAAGGCTTTTGCCAAACAAACGCCTCGACTTACATAATCTTATGATAAAGGGAAAAATATTTCGTATCATAGAATCCACACTTGGAGAGATTCAGAGGCTGATGTGGCTATTGCATAGTAACTTGACCCTTCTGAACTCGCTACTAAAGCTATCAACTATCTTTTCTGGAAGCCTCTGATCACTCTGAGCTCGCCAACCAGTGAAGAAATCACTTTCCTCCATTAAATTACTATTGCCGTGTGCATAAAAATCAAGACTGGGGAGACCCTTGAACCCGAACCACCACCACGGTCGGATTTTCCCACGCATGAAAATGCTGGCAAGGTCGAGCAAACCATGCTCACAGCGAAATACTGGCCCATATCACATCACACACCACTCCTCACATGATCGCAAACATGCAATATACAAACCAAATCTACCCTACCACAAATGAGGTACAGCTTAGAAACCAGCCTACGCAAAATATCACCTGCCAACCCCAACCCAGAAATCACAACACAAGGTACTCACCACGAACCACCTACCATCCGTCTCTATTACGCCTAGAATGCCAAGAAAACACAGCCCAAACCTGAGTAAAGAACGAACCCCCCTGAAATGAAAAACCTGCACCCCAAAGCTAAAACACGAGGCCAACACACACCCCTCGTCTAACTCTCCACCACGCAAAGTCCACTTAAATTGAGTAAAAGAACACTAAGAAACATCAAATCCCTAAGCGCACCCCCATTAAACTTAACCCTCGCCCCCTAAATACTCCAGACATCAACTCAAGACACTCATTAATAGGTAATAAAACACAGCTCACCTCGAGTTCCCTCCCGAAACTGCATGTCTCCTTCTGAGCCCGAGTCCAAGCCAAACCGTATAAATATCTCCCACTCACAAAACTAAATCCCCGCCCCCCCAGGTAACATGAAAGAGATATCTAGCATTAAGTCGTTGGCAACTGCCGCACGCCCTAACCCTCTGGGCATCCGACCTCCATCTAGAGCAACCCAGGTGGCCCAATCCATTTCCCCCCTGACCTCCTTGAAGTAGACAACGATGATTCTATGGCCCCCCCTCCCCCTGTTGGAGACGCTGACCACGCCGTCCCCGCCAGACACCCCAACACCCACGCCAAAAAATGACGGCCTGCAGCTACCCACCCACACCACAGAATCGTCTACCTACGTCCCTCCCCCACTGGACAAAGAAGAAATGGAAGAACTCCCCGATATCATCCTTCCTTCCCTCCCCCCCCCCCTCATGGAGGACAGAGAACAATGTTATCACACCCTACCCTCCCCCACTCCCGTTCTCCCCCTCTGCGCCAGAGACCTCTGAGGAAGAAGATCTCCGTGCTCAACTTGAAGTCGCTGAAACGAATAGATCCATTATTCGTGTCCACGCCCCCTCCGCACCAAACACCATGCCCTACTTTACCCCCACCCCCGAAGGCGGGTTCCCTATAATCCACCTCTCACATGCCGCCTCTCCATTCGACCACATCGATCATGAAATCATTAATGCATGGATCCAGGTCGGAGACCCCAAGTTTCTCGTCCGTGTCTTCGACTATGACGGAAAAGACATGAGAACATGAACACGGTCATCACCCAGTGCATCCGCAACTCAATTGCAGAGATCGTGAAGACCCACAACCTGGGCCCTATCAACGTGCGAGTTTGCCCCCCCCTCCCCCGCCAACAGTATAAACGCCAAGGAATTCCCCAAAACATTTTTAGTCTTTGACATCCAAATGGAGGGTGATGAACATGGTCATCCACCAATGCATCTGGTACCAGCCAAGAGATCACGATTGAAGCCCACCCCTTCATATCCCGCGAACTACCCACTACATTCTTTTGCCTTAATGGATTCACCCACAACTAATGAGAATTGTGTAAGGAAAGCTGTCTACGATACCTGGACCTCCCCACAAGTCCTGGGGAACATAGTTGTAATCCTCGAAAAGAGTGAAATCCCCCTTGACAGATGCTATGACGCAGCCATGTACCTCTGCGACTCCATCTCAGTCGAATTCATCGACTCAAAGGGCCGAAGGCCATCTCACTCCCACACTTTACATCTACGCAAAATGTCCATCCAACAGACCCAAAATCTGGACGAACCTTGGAGCTACCTTGATGACCATCCACTACCCCACCCCCCTCGATGGCAAAGGGCATTGCCATCCCCTTCACTACATGCAGCCTCTGCCATGCCATTGGCCACCCAAATGGCTTATGCAAGTTCCCAGACCTTCCCCTTGGAATGGTCCCAAACACAAGAACAAATCAGCCAAGTACACCCCAAAAGTGCGGGGGAAAGGGAAAGATGCATGCAGAGTCTAACCACGACATGTGGTTCCACCCCTACATACAATACTCATCCATATCACCACCAACGTAAATATACAACTCACCTATCCCACCAGTCTGCTACTCATGTCGAATAACAACTGCTGAATGTCACCCCCTTTTTTGACTGAATCCCCACACACCGAAATAAAACAACGGGGAAGGAAAACGGAATGCCCGAAAATAGTGTATTGAACCTGAAAAGGCTTTACACTAACGATCTTGAGCATACCGTCAGATCTACACAAGAGCGAGGATAATGTGTAGGAAACTACAAGACTGTCCCTGCCCCACATATACTGACCAGGCATGCAGGACAGGAAAGCAGCACGGTCCATGTCTCCCCCCGGCATAAGCCAAACACAGAGGCCTATTGAGGCCAGGAGCGAGCCGTGCCGAGAGGCTGAAGTCCCTGTCAAAGGGCGGGGATGGAGCTTCGGGCCCCCCCACCCAATACCTGACATAGTTTCACTGTTAATTGGCCAGGATATGTCAGTTCTACACCTTTGTCATGATTGTATGAAAGGACTATTACCACGATCACCAACAAACCAACACCACCTTCTCCCCTCCCAATACGGTAATGTCACTGGCCTCAGCACACACCTCCCAGAGAACAGAGGAGGGCCCACCTTGCGCCACTGGGAGACCCTCCTATGATGTTCCCCGGGAGTTCAGAAGTGGACCCCCACAACAAAGACTAGAGGCTCAGCAAACACTGAGCCAACCCTCGCAGGGATTCACGCACAACCAAACAACAACCGAAACATAAACGAGCAACAACAAGTTCTAGCCCAACCCCATACATCAATACCTAAGAAGAAAAAAACGAGAGCAACATACTAATTGGTACCCTCAACATCAACAGGCGTGCTTCGAGCACCCTAGGATCAGGACAAATATCTAAATGGACAACAGTCAACCAAATAATGCGTGAAAAAAGAATAGGCATACTTTGCCTTCAAGAAACCCCACCTCATGAATGAACATGAAAACCAAATAGCAAACCTCTTCTCAAGGAGACTGCTTCGTACTAAACTCTAGTGACCCCTGCTAGACCAGGTAGCTCAGCTGGAGTCGCCTTCGTAATAAACAAAGAACTCACCACCGCCGACGAAGCAAAAATGACAACACTTATACCAGGCCGTGCCGCAGCTCTAACCATAAGATGGCATAACGAAAAAAACAATAACAATACTGAACATATATGCACCGAACGGCACAAGTGAGCACCCGTCCTTCTGGGAAAAAGTAAGAGCAAAATGGAACGAATAAAATTTAAATAACCTAGACTTCCTACTAGGAGACTTCAACCTCACCAAAGACCCGATAGATAGGGCTCCTGCATGACTTGATAACGAGAACGCTATTGAAGCATTGAGAAATTTCAGAACAGAAATGTGCCTGCAGGACACATGGCAAATGACCCACCCAAATAAATGTATGTTCACCTACACCAGCGGTAACTTATCAATGTCGAGACTAGATCACATATACACAGCGAGCAACCATGAAGAGAGTATAACAGACTGGATCACAGAAATAAGCAAAGTACCCATGGACCATAAACTAGTACTAACCCATTTTGCCCCCCCAGGCCTCCCACATATTGGGAAAGGTCGTTGGACATGGCCAATCAGCATCCTAACAGACGAAGACCTATTAAAAAGGATAAATGATATCGGCATGGAAGCACAAAACACCATCGAAAACGCAAATGCCCACGAAGGACAAACCAACATACAAGCCACCTGGAAGGAATTAAAATCCAAAATGAACTCCATTGCGAAAGACACAGCCAAAATACATCTAGCAAAAATAAACAAAGAATAAAACAACTAACAAAAGACCTACACAGAATGGCCAATGAACATAACCTTGGTGGAGAAGAAAATGTGGGGACAAACTATATCCTCCTCGAAAAGAAATTGAGCACCTACAATCAAAATATCAGAAAAACGCAAACATTAAGGCCCAAGCCCAATGGGCCACTAAAGGAGAAACCATATGTAAGTACTGGTCAAAGATAAACAGCTTAAAAAAACCAAGGGACATAATCCACCGACTGTGAAACCCCGAAACAAACAGAATGACAACAAAATCAGAAGAAATGGCTGAAATTGCGAAAGAATACCACGACAAAATACAAGAAAAGGACGAACTAACCAACAATATATTTATGAGGCAAGCAACCATAACAGAAACATTAAACAATATACCTGAAACACAAAATTTCGACTCACCGTCGAGTCCTCTACACCACCTCCTGCAAGAAGAACATATCCTAGACGCCCTAAACTTCTTCAAATCCGGAAGTGCCGCAGGCATAGATGGAATACCCTATGGAAACATGGAAAAAATTACATGAACGACACAAAACAAATAGTGAAGAAAACAAACCAAGCTTCAACATAATCAAAACCCTTACGAGCGTAATAAACGACATACAGCTAAACAGTATAACACAAGAATCAGACTTCACGTTAGGATGGATGTGCCCACTTTACAAAAAGAAAGAACACACCCTGATAGAGAACTACTGACCAATAACATTACTGAATACCGACTATAAAATATTAACAAAGGCCCTCGCTATGCAACTCGGGAAAGAAATACATACATTGGTACACCTGAACCAAAGTGGTTTCATACCCAAGAGATCAATCTTTGACCCGATTAGACTAGCCCAAATAATGACCGCATACGCAGACATCACCAAAGAAGACGGAGCTATAAATTGCATTAGACCAAGAAAAAAGCCTATGATAAAATAAAACATGATTACCTGCTAGAGACATTGAAAAAATTCAAGCTACCCCCTCTCTTCATCAACACCGTAAAATCCCTATACGAATCAGTGTTCACAAAGGTCGCCATCAACGGCTTCCTTAGCACTCCATTCCAAGTCACACGAGGCATGAGACAAGGAGACCCCCTCTCATGCCTCCTCTTTGACCTAGCCATCGAACCATTAGCATGCACCTAAGAAACTCACCGAATCTACAAGGATTCCAAATACCTGGCCTACAAGATAAAATTTTAGTAAATCTATACGCAGACGACACAACAATATACCTATCCAAAAAAGACAAATACCCCAACCTCAAGAGCATCCTAGACACATGGTGCTCCGCTTCGGGCGCGAAATTCAACCTAGAAAAGACAGAAATCCTCCCCATAGGATTGCAGACACACAGAGCCACTGTAGTCACAAATAGAAAATTAAACGAAACAGACGAACCATGGAATGACCAAGTCAAAATAGCAAGCGATGGAAACCCAGTCAGGACACTAGGAGCCTGGATAGGGAATAAGCTAGACCACGAAGCGACATGGGAACCAACACTCACAAAGATAGAAAAATGTCTAGCCAGATGGAAACTAGGCCACCCCACGATAGAAGGGAAAGATTAATCATTCAATGGTTGTAGGAGGAATGACGCAATTTCTATCCAAAGCGCAAGGCATGCCGAAACACGTTGAACTAGCGCTTAAAAAAACAATTAGAAACTTCATCTGGGATAACCGTAAGTCCTCACCAATAAGCCTTGAACAATTATACCAACCAAAAGACAATGGAGGCATCGGCCTTATAAATATAAACACTAGACACCAGGCCATAGAGATAACATGGCTCCATACCTACATGGACATATCACCAACACGCCCATCATGGGCTACAGTAACAGACCACATCATAAACACCCTAAGACCGGAAAGTATGCGAGACACGACTGACCCAAGAGCCTTCTTAACGACCTGGGAACCACTCACACAAGGACAAAGGGTGAACAAATTGCCTAAACAAATCACCACAATGCTCAAAACTGCAAAAAAACACAATGTCAACTTCGCTCCACTAAAATTAACGAAGACCCTACAACAACAGATGCCAGCTTGGAACCATATTGGAGCACCTCCCAAAATGTACCGGAAAACAAAAGACTCCTGCCTTCAGAACACACATAAGATAATCACAATAGAAGAACTAACAACACTCACTTACCAGCTAAACATACCTGGAAGACACCATGCAAGGAAAAACTGCGCCTGTGATGAATGCAAAAGAGATAGAACATCTGGATGTAAAAACCCCCACAAATGCGCTAACACAGCAGACGAAATACTCCGAAAACTCCCACCCAAATTCCAACCCAAAATGCCTCCAACAAAAGACAATTTAACACTAACGCATAGAAGAAAAGAGAAGAACGCCCGAGCAAGAGCAGGAGAACAAGACAAAATCACCTTTAACCCGTCAATAACTGAAAACAATCTATCTGAGTGCTTTAGAATCTTCGCAAATAGATTGAATCTCACCTGCACTCCTGCTTATCAACTAGGACTCCCTCCAATAAGAGAAAATACAAGTGAAACACCCATAAATGCATACATGGACGGATCATGCAAACACAACGGTAAAGCAATGCAATATGCGGAAGCGGCATATGGATAGCAGAAAATCACCCACTAAATAAGGCAATTAAAGTACCCGGCAAAGAACAATCAAACCAGATAGGATAACTCACCGCAATACTAGTCACACTACAAACAGTCAACCCATACACACCACTAAACATAATTACAGACTCAAAATACGCCATAGACGGACTAATGCAAAACCTACAAAGTTGGGAAGATATAGGCTGGATAGGAATATCAAACAGCGAAACACTAAAAGCAATAGCCTACCACTTACGAAGATACACCGCGACAACAAGCTTCCAATGGGTGAAGGGCCATAATGAGAACGAAGGAAACGAACATGCCAACAACCTAGCCAACATAGGGGCCAAAAAGCCCCAAGACGATGAAGTCAACTTAAGTATCCCAGAAAACTTTAACCTACAGGGAGCAAAACTACAATCAGTATCACAAGCCATTGCATACCAAGGCATAATGGAACAAACACACACAGAATATAAGAGAAAAACACTAGAACTACTCGATGTCACAAGACATGCCATCCACAAAATATCGAACAAATGGGAAACAGATAAGACCATATGGAAAAGCTGCAGGAAAAAAGACATAAGTAAAAACATCCAAATTTCATATATAAATCGCTACAAAACGCTTACTGGGTTGGAGACTTCTGGACAAACATACCCACGCACAAACAGAAAGCACTCTGCTTAACATGCAGAGGAGAAACAGAAACAATGGAACATATTCTAGCTGAATGTGGACATCCATCCAAAAAACTGATATGGAAATTAGCAAAAGACATTTGGCCAACAAAACACGGCCCATGGCACACATCAAAAATCGGAACAATCCTGGGATGTGGCGCCCTAGAGCTCCCAAAAAACAATGACCCCAACACACAGAACAAGGAAACAGCAGAAAAAAGAGGAGCATCACGCCTACTAAGAATCCTGATATCCGAGTCAGCACATCTTATCTGGACACTGTGATGCGAACGCACAATAAGCGGAACAATACACTTGGATCGCGCCGTGACAACACGCTGGCTGAGTAAAATAAACAAACGACTACAAATAGACCTGGGTAATAGCATGCAAAACAAGACGAAATAAAACGTCTATATCCCAAGTTCAAAACACTTGGGCTGACAGTAATCACTCCCACACCATGTAAAACTGGGTCACCACCCTCGAGGGATTAGTGGGTATTAAACTATCAAGGCCCCGCAGCACAAGGAAACAGGATAGGATACAGAGCCCCACACTACCCTACAAAACATAGGGTGTGCGTAAGAGCATTTTTCCTCAGATGATATCTAGATAGGTATCGTGTTGGAAAATTATATTTTTAGTTGGCATGCCTTAAAATGGATTGGAAGGCCTCAATTTGCCGGCGGCATCACGACTCGCTTGGAAGACAACCCGAAAATTTTGGAAGCTGCTTGGAAGTGATACAGAAAGTCTTTCAAGTGGGTCCCAAGACCATTCCAATGCAAGGGCAAAATTTTGAACTTAACCTGATTGGAACTCATTGTAAGCGATAAATGTCCTTCCAAGGCCAAAAAGCAAATTTGGACCCATTAATTATAATTTAAATAATAGCGCTACTAATAATATCCCATTTTCCTTCCAATCTCTCCCATTTCTTATATCCCGGTCACCTTTACAATCATAATTTCCTAGAAATAATAATCCCAGTCAGTCGGAGACAACAGTCAGACACAAGAGAGAAGCAGCTAACAATAAAACACACCTTGCTGTTCTTAATTGCATGCTCGAGGAATATGGAGCGGAGGCGGATCACAGTGCAGCATGCTCAATCCAGCGACGTCAGTTGACGGGACACTTGTAGTTTTCACGCTCGATAAAAATGCAGAGTCGATTGGTTCAGAGGTTGACTGATGGATGGCGAGGGGTAAGATGTATAAGTAGTAGAGGGAGATTGTTGTGATACTGGAGGTGGGAATGCAGAGAAGACCAGTTCAGAGGTTGATGGATGATGGCAAGGGGTCCAGGGAAGATGTATAAGTAGTAGAGGGAGATTGTTGTGATACTGGAAGAATGCAGACTACATAGCTCGTTGAGGGTATGCAGGTTGAGCTGGGTATTGATACTATGTTGTCGGAGAAGCGAAGTCGGCCGCGGCAGGTTGAGGGACTTGTGACAGAGATCTCAGCTGGGTCAGGATTTGACAATGACGACACAGATGATGCTTACCTGTTGCAGAATTTGGATGTGCCTCTGCGCAGTGGCATCCCAAGCATTCGATTGTAGGGCATATTCCTTTCAATGGGTCAGGGTAAATTCAAGTTCGCTCAGGACTTGTGCTCTCGATATCTGACCAGACGTTGCCTAAGAAAGTATTATCAAAGTCAATGAAAACTGTAACCAAAACAAATTTTAACGTACCTGGACCATCGAGCTTAAACTGTTGCTGCGTTGTTACCGATGTTGTTGACAGAAAAACGACATGATTGTCGTCTGTGAAGGTTGTAACCAAGTGCAAGAGGGTGCAAGTTCAACTCAATTTACTGGCAATGATTATTATGTAATGCTAACTGAGAACACCCGACGACGAAAACAAAGTCTCTACCATAGAGTGTGGCTGAGGCAAACATCATAGTGAATCATGAATATACTAATAGATACATCACATGTAAACCGTAATCTGAATCTGATTGAGTCAATGAATCAAAAATCCGCTACTTCTTCAATCGGCCAGACCTTCGCACTTCAAGATCCTCAGCAGCAGCACCCGGGCCCTCAGCACCAGCACCAGCCTTAGTCTTGCGCCTGGGCTTGGGCTTGGGCTTAGGCTTCTGAACGAGAGGAATGGGTGGCTGTGAGCCTTCGTTGAGTGCAGCTGTGTTATCAATAGGTGGTATTAATAGCTCGCGGTCCTCTGCCATAGCAAGACCTTGCATAGCCGCAGATATAGATTGAGGTGTGCTGACGATGATTGGTGTTTGTCAATGGCCACACTATTAGCAGTTGATAGTGGGGCATCTTCTTCAGTGAGTGGTGATGCAGCTCGAGGAACATCAGGTTCTGGCAGATCACCACCCATTTCCATCGCGCGCTCGAAATCCTGTTCCCAGGTGTCGTGCAAAGTATTCTCACCCCTCAGGTCTCCAAGGAGAGTAGTCGCAGAGGAAGAAGTAGCGAAAAGAGAGTTGTTGAAGAAGGTGTAAATGCTATCTGCCCAGGCGCCACCGGTCATCAGAGATTGACGATAATAGTTGTGATACTCCTTGTATGAGATTCGGGATTTATCGCCTATCTCGACTAGTTCTTTGTCACCAGAAAGAATAAAGATAGCCTGTGACCTAGTTTAGTAGGTATTCCACAGTGTAGATTGAATAGACTTACAACAATTGCTGCCGCTGCAATGAGGCCTGGAGTGACACAACGCAACTCCCATATCTTAGCCTTGGTTTTGGGTGTTGGGGGTGCATTGGCAGCTAGCGAGGATCGCCCGAAAAGCGATGCTTTCAGGATCTATTGAGGTTATTCAGGATGTGCAAGTTAGAAAGGAAAAGAGCCTACAAAAACGAGCTTTGACGTTTTCAGAAAGTCATCTCGGAATAAATGTTCTGGGCGAGGGAAGAGCACGGGCGCAAACTTCGTGTATGCACCTTGAGGGTTAAGGAGCAGGGCGCGGCATGCAGGCTCTGAATCCCGTGCATACCCTCGGATGAAGAACTTTGCGTCAAGATTGAAAATGGCAGCTGCACAGGACTTGACATCTGAAACCATTTCCGCGCGAACACTATTGATGCCTTTGACAAACTCAAAAGAAAATCAGCAAGAGTGAGACCAATTCATACATTGACATACTTACATGGGAACCGAAGTTCTTGTGGGCCATCATGCCATGGTCCGCAGGCAGAATGAAATGAAAGAGTTCAGCTTTAACGCCATCCTGAATTGACATCGGAGAGAGCCACCGCTCTTTGCTCGTGAGATCAATATTAGGAGGTGGTGCGCGCAAGGGAAAAATGGTGGTCTCGACCCAGAGGCAGTGCGTTACAGAAAACTTGCGCCCATAGTTCTTGATGATATCTTCCTTAGCGGCAAGCGCAAGGTCTTTATTAGTAAGCTTCGTCTTCCGGCCTTTTGAGAGTGTGGCCTCGAGAAGAGCATTCTTCTTCAGAGCCTCCTGATACTTTCCTCGCATGTCTAGAAGTAGTCTTTGCACGAGTTCAAGCGCCTATAAGAGATTATTGATTAGCTACTATCATTCATCCATAATATATAGACTTGCCTTGCGAATATCTTCAGCAGATGCATTAAGAGGAGGTGCTGCAATTGCGTTCCGAACTTGCAGTAAATCTGTATCATTGTTGGACTCGTCACCGTCAGAATCTGTCGAGTCGGTGGCGTCGGAGCTGCTATCAATGTTCGCAAGATCTCGAGTGAAGTCCTCGCCATGGGCATGATGGTGCTGAGGCATGGTGGTTCGGGTCAGAGGATATAGTAAAGAGCAACCTGGGAACATCATAATCAGTCGGGCGTGCTTTAAATCGGCACTATTTGGATAGCATCAGACCCTGTGGATGTAATAAGGTGGTAGGATAACACGTACCCTTATCAGAAACATAATAGCCATTGTGTATCCACGTCGTGTAAGCACAAATTAATGAGCAGATGATGACTTCATGCTTCCAAGATCCCTGGTTGGAGGTGAGCATGATGGCAGATGCGAAGAGATGGTGAAAGGAGCCTACTTTGACACGAGCATGAAGCGGACCACCTTCAATGGAGTAAGTATCGTCGTAGATGACCTTGGATGTGAGCATGAAGGGGACCAGCACCTGGAGTAAGTATCATCACAGATGACCTTGGATGCGAGCATGAAGGGGACTGGCACCTGGAGTAAGTATCGTCACAGATGACCTTGGATGCGAGCGTGAAGCGGCCCACCTTCAATGGAGTAAGTATCGTCACAGATGACCTTGGATGCGGGTGTGAAGGGGTCTGGCACCTGGAGTAAGTATCGTCACAGATGACCTTGGATGCGAGCGTGAAGCGGCCCACCTTCAATGGAGTAAGTATCGTCACAGATGACCTTGGATGTGGGTGTGAAGGGGTCCAGCACCTGGAGTAAGTATCGTCACAGATGACCTTGGATGCGAGCATGAGCGGATGGTCTTTGGTGCAAGTATGAAGCGGACACACCTTAGACTCTGATGTAAGCATGAAGCGAACAACCTTTGACGAGAGCGTAACTGTAATGGAGTAAGTGTTGTTGCAGATGGAAGTGATGAGTGAAGTGAAAGAACGCGTTTGAAAAGAAGAAGGATGACTCGGAGTTGGTATGATAAGCTAAATAAGGTTCCTTTGGACCTGAAGAAACATATCAGTATCCACGTAGTCAACGAGAAAATAATCCCCGTGGTTGTCAAAATCTGGGACAAGTAAAGCACCACGAATAATGGAATGAAGAGTGACGAATTCAGACAAAGCTGCAGGCTGTGCACGTAGTCGAGTCAGTCGCAGGTCTCGATCTAGGAGGCGCTGACGTGGTGAAGCATCCATGGGAAGAACCAAGGCAAGATCTAAGGTGCGGTTGCAGACAGTAAGCTTGAACACAAATAATAGCTTGACAAAGATATATTTGTCGTGGCCATCCTTGTCCTGTGTGCGGATTAGAGCACAGTCACGACGCTTGTGGCCATGAAAACTTGGACTGCATCGCAGATAGTCAGTGGCCAACTTCCAGGTAGCAGCTGACTCATAGTGGACTTTGAGATAGCGATGTTTGTGAACCTTTTGAAGTGTCAGAGATCTGATCAAGCACTTCAGAGTGAAGGAGAGACTTACTTGGTCATGTGCTGAAAGTTTCAGCCACTGTATTCCGTCTGGTAATGGTATGTTGTGGGAGGGCAGGAAGTGATTCAGAAACATTGTGAGCTTCTTCCTGAAATGGTCAAAGGCATGATTTGACCTGTTGTCTTCCTCCACTTGCGCTAGGCTGGTGAGAGTCCTAAGGGGCGAACCGATGAAGGATCTTCAACTCAGCTGAGGGTGCAGCTGATATAATTGTTGAAGGGAGGAAAATATGAGTGCGATATGTTCGTCCCTTAGGGGAAGCGGAGAAAGCAAATATCCACTGGTCAACTCTAGGGGGAATGCGCAAAGCGCGTGATAAGGCGAAAGCGCGGGAACAAAGGCGCTATAGGCGCGCGTTGAAAAGCGGAACTGGGTGAAAGCGGTATGTGAGCGATAGTGAGATGTTAAGACGTGTACTGAGATGCTGATAAGACAACTGATGCGGATATGGCCACTAGAGCTAACTGCTACTAGGGCTTGCGATGATTTATTCAAAACATAATAAAAACTCGGAGATGGTGACTGTCTATGATGATGGTGGTCCGTGGTAATGTGTGTTCTGTCTAAAGTAAAAAATGTGTAATGAAAAATGTGTACCAAGTGAAAATAAACATGGTACGATGTTGAAATAAATGATAAATGGAGAAATGCATACCTGGGAACTTGGTTGGACATGGGAAAACACAGTGGGAAGTCAGGTGCCCTATAGCGCTTAGGCGCGGGAAAGTTCGCCTAAAGCGCGCGCAAGTCGCGGAAGTGTCGCCTATGTCGCGCGCGTCGTGCGAACGTCGCGTTTATCGCGCTAGTGTCGCGTTGCATGCATAGTATTGTAGACTCGACCTACAGTGCAATATATGCCATTGTGAGGCTACTCAGGATCGAGTCTCTACACCGATATGCAGGTGAGCTTCAAATGGCTCGTCGTCAGTGTCGTGTCTTCAAGTTCTTCCCGTGAGAGCGTGAGTTTATGTCGTTCCTCATCAAGAAATTCAATACAGCTGCGAATAAACTCGGGTAACGAAGCTCTTATGGTCGAGTACAAGGATCTATAATACAAATATGCGATGTTATTAGTTATTGATGAGAAGCAAACTTCTTGGCAACGACACACCTGGTTAGCGATATCCTTACAATTGGTCTGCCGTAGGTACCAGCGCTTGATCGGCCCATGCTGCTTTTCGTTCGGTCGAGTGCTGAAGTTGCGGGCAGCACCTTTTGTGAGGATATCGTCGAAAATATGCTTTGAGGCATGCATCTTGGGAAAGTTCCAGTTCTTGGTTGCATCGGGATCGGTCTCCTCGATAATTGCGATGTAGTCCTATTGAATCACGTTTGAATCAATTTAAACCTATTGTCAGTATATTATTGTGAAGAATCCAACACGAAAATATACCTCTAAGTGCGTCTGAAACACCAGAACCTCCGCTTTTCCTGCTTGGATTGTGCTCTCTGTATGCACGTCAAGTGATACATACATGTCGATATGTAGATAACTCGCTATGCACCGTAGAAGTGCATAGCCAGCTTCATCGTCTGTGCGCATGAGCACGTTCTGAGTGGTATATAAGATTTGCTATCCAAATTGAATTTGAGTGAAGTTTTAGTTGTCAAATCAATGTGCCAATGACATACCTTGGAAATGTCTCGAAGTTTGTTACCATCGCTACAGGTGATGTTGGTAACGCGATCAAAATGATTCAAATTGCGCCAACGTGTGAAGGCAGCGAACCTGGAACCAATTGAATAGAATTGAATAGTGCGCAGATTAGTGTAATAAATCAACTCACTGATCGTCAATCTTCTTCTCGGCGCTGCGTCCCAAAGCCGCTGCATGTCGTTTAAGCTCGCCAAATAGATGTTTCCCCCATTCCCCGATATGATAAACATGGAGGTGATCCTGTGAGATCATTTCGTGAGGGTTAGAATTCAGGATCTGCCAGAAGACATTCTTAAAAGCAAAATCAGTATCGTTTGTAGGACATAATGAGCACCAACCATAACTGGCCGCAAGCCCCATTTTTTTAATGCTTCTTCTCCAGCTGCTTTATTCTTCTTCCACAGTTCTACACAAGATTGCGCATCTTCAGGCGATCGGATTGGATAAGTAGATGCGTTGTCGTAGAGTTTATCCGATGGGACAAGGCAGATTGGACAAGGGCAATGACAGTTTGTCCCCCATATGAGCGCCATGACACATCTAGTAGTTACAGTGACTGATCAGAATATTATCATCAAAAGAATAACAAACGTACTGCTCTTCGTAATCAGCCAACAAAAGCAAAATGAATGCATACAGCCACCTAACAATACCGTCAGAACACAGATGTGCGTATCCTGTCTTGGCATAGAGTATGATGGTTTCAAGAAGCTTGAGAAACCTGTCATGCCACACAACCCGTTTGAGGTTCACATAAGACAGTTTACCATCCTCCTTAGAGTCTTCAGGTACCTATTCAAAAGAATCACGATTCATTGACAACAAGACTAAGATTGATAATAAAGACGAACTATCGGTAGCCAGCCGACCATCCGTCCGCCGCCCAGCCCATCAGTATTTCTGATGTGAACGGGCAAGTTCCCACATCGAGCGAAGACCGGATAAGCTTTAATGGTCCCAGCAGAAGACAGATGCGTCTTGTCTGCATACAGTATGAAGGCAAAAGGGACGCCGTTTTCGGGTAAAGACGACTATAATACAACACCACTTAGAGCCACATGAATGAGAGTACAAAAAAGTAAGTCATACTTGTACATTCCACCAGCGATCTGCAGTCCAAGGCTCATGGTAAAAGTGTTCGTAATGCGCCCCGTCATGTTTGTACAACCGCTGTGCATCCCAAACAAAGTGCGGCGCCAGTAATGGGTCCTGTAGTAAGTCCAAGGCCCAGTCCCACAATGGGCGTGTATATACATCAAATGTAAGGTCCTCCCGTTTGTGTCGGGCAGTGATAGTATGCTTCTCGAACTGTAAAAATATTGGTAGCTACAGAGGGGAAATGTGATGTTCTCCTCTTACAGGTGTCATCTGAGAGGCCGCCCTGTCCCAGGCCGAAGAAACATCACGGTGGGACTTGAATGTGAATTTTACATGGCCCTCAGCGATTCTCCAAATGAGCCGCAACAGCTCGTCTGTGTGGTCCTTGTTCAAGGCGGCATTGTGTGCGAGTTCAGCAAACTCAAAGTCTGCACGACAGCTGAACAGCTGCCAGGGTTCTTCGTCAATGATGGGCAACCATTGATCTTGCTTGCGCCCGAAGGTAGAGAAAGTCTCTATAGTTGTTGCGCAACCAGATTTCGGATGGTACTCTGTCTTGAATGTATCAAGGCCGGAGGGAACTGAAGTTTCAGCTGCAATTGAGGACAGAGTAGGTGGTGTGGGACCATGAGACGACGCCATACTGGAATCAGAATCCGCACCTGAATTGTGAAAATATTGAATGAGGAACGCATCATGAGCAGTCAAAATACGCATGTTGTCGCGAGTCTCCACTGACACTCATTGCATCAACAACATTATCTGATCCCATCGAAAATGACATTGCGCCTGCGTTCAAGTCGTCGTGCACATTCTCTGTGCAATCCTCAGATAGGAGTGATGCTGAAGGGACCGACAGGACATCTGGGCCAGTACCGGCCGCTGTATCTTGTTCCTTAGGCTTGTGAAGGTGTTTTCTCTCTCGGCGTGCCTCTGATTGTGATATTAAGTGCTTGATATCAGTATGACTTGTCAATATGAGGATATATATCCATGACATACCTTTCCTTTTAAGTTGCTCCTCTACCACCTGTGCTGCAAGCACTGCAAAATCGTTGTTGTCCTTCTCCTTCTCCCATCTCCTCAAGCAGCTTTGCTCGTGAGACCGTAACCCACGCGATGAGTACAGCTTGTTGCAGTGTTGGCAAGGAACCTGATTATTGGATGACGAGGGTAATACATACTTGTGTCCTCCATTTGTATTTCTGTTCGGCGCCATGTAGGAGTATTACAGGGAGATTATGGGACAAAGAGTGTAGTACAATCAAATGGGAAGAGGTGGATTGAGATGAAGGTAGACAACGAAGATAAGACAATCGAGTTAGTCAACGTTATCTGAATCATTGCTTGAATCTGGATTTGAATTCTTACCGGCTGCTTCCGACGAACTTAGAATAATTGTGTGCCAGCTTGGAAGCAACTTGGAAGTGCCAAAAATACACCACGGTCCTTGTAAGTGACGACACTAACGAAAGATCCCTTGTAAGCACCTTCAAACAGGTCACACCCCCTGGGAATACGGACCCAATGTAGTTGTCAGGTGCCTAAATGATGTCCCAATATGGAACGCTTCCAAGGGACCCATGGAGATTTCCGACACGCTATAAGCGCTTTATATAAGGCTAGACGGTGTCAGTTGTTATATAATAAACTCGCTTTGCCAAAAAACAAAAAAAAAATCAAGACTTTACCCATTATAATCTATTCTGCCTAGGTTCTCGTAATAGAGTAGGTGACGCCGGTATTTCGGGTGCTACTGAGTATCGCGGGGTTAACGACAATAAAAGCAATTTCATTTATGGAGTGACAGAACTATTTGATGTAAGGTAATGACCTAAGGCAATAGCTACATATTAGTACATAAAGGCTACACTGAAATTGATGAGAACAATCTTGCCCACTATAAATCGTGCGACGTAAATTCAATGAACGAGAATGCAAGGAAAGTAGTAATCTATAAATTCAAGCCAGACAAGCCTTGCCATAAGGTCGTGAGCAGTATGCACCATTACAGCACGGGAATTGTCGTATGATGTGCAGTCTTTGGTGGGTGTGGGACTCACGGTTGCGGGCGTACTTGTGAGGGTCAAGTGCTGGAACCCGCGGGCACGGAAGAGACACCCGAGCCACCGATGGAGGTTGTTGTCGTGGTCGTGCCGTTCTGGCCAGGGGCAACTACAGTGAACTGGTAGAGTTGTCAGCGATAAGATGCACATTGCCGCAACTCGCAACTCACGTAGATCTGGTCATCCAATGACCCGTGCTGCGCCACAGCGACAAGAGCTGGTTGATGGTTCATCGCGCTGATAATGGTGGACATCTTATACGTCCCCTCAGGCAAACCACCAGTGACGTTGGCATAAAGTTGACCGTTTGCATCTGCCTTGCCGTTCAGACCAAGGAAAAATGCGAACTTGGTGGGGTCGGTTGGGGTAGTCTGCGTAAGGGACTGAAGCGCCTCGATAACGAAGTGGGCGTGACCCTGAATTTGCCCAGATGTAGGATCGATTTGTTGGGGAGCGGAAAAGTAATTGGTATCCGCATTAACAAAGAACCCAGTCTGGAGTTGTTTCACCGCCAGCGTCACCTGGAAAGTGGTATCCGCTGGAAGAACAGCCAAGTTGGTAGGAGTGACAAACTTGGCGCTGGGCATATTCGAGGTGGAAGGGATGGCACCCATGGGAGCGGGGTTGCAGGAACCACCTTTAATCTGTTGGCCATTCGTTATAGGGAGATTGGACAACGTGGCACAGAAGTTGATGAAGTTGTTGGTAGAGGTCAAAGAGGGAACTTCGCCAGCCTCGGAGGTGTTTACATTCAGACCGTTCTGAGCAAAATCAGGAGCGACAAGGCTTGACAGCAGAGTTAGGGAGGTCTGAGCATTTGAGTTAGAATTTGACCCAGAGCCTGCTGTGGAAGTAGCTGTAGAAGCTGAGCTAGATGTAGTGGTCGCACTGGAGGAGCTGCCTGACGTGCTTGTTCCGTTGGCAGTGGCGCCAGTGGCAAGAATACGAGAGTTCAGGTCTGCTTGAGTGGTGCAAGTGATGCTAGTTCCAGCAGAGTTGACAAGAGGAAGTGCAGCACACCTAAGATAAGGCAGTGGAAGGTCGACTAAGCATCGACACTGGAACATAGTCGATAGAACAAACTTACATTAAACCTGATCCACATGAAGTGAGGACGTACTGCCCGTTGACACACTGAGCAAACTCCCCATTGACACAGGCGTTGCCAGATGTACATGGTGAGGATGCAGTCAGGGACTGGAACTGGTTGCTGAAAGCAGGGGTTAGATTGTTAAGAGACTGCGTGGAGCCGACGCGACGTACTTTGAATTGATCGCGTCAATACCATTCTGCAGTACAAAGCTTCCCCCACGGCGCTTGGGGCTCGGAAGAGCGGTGGCGAAGGAAGAGAGCACGAGAGTCACAAAAACGGAAACCTTCATGGTGTAGATGTACTAGTATGTCGTCGACTTCAGCGGTGAAGGCGTGTTTCGAAGATTTGTCCAAGACCAGCTTGTGAAAGATGGCAGTCAATGCCGAGTCGTAAGTTGGAAGCAAAGAAAGTGAAGTGAAAGAAGGCAGCAGACACAGTCCACTTCGTCACTGACGAGGTTGTGATAAACACGGCGAGTACGAAATGCATGCCGTTGCATGGTCTTTATACTTGACACAAAGTAGTAGTAAGTATCGGGAACAATCAACAATGGAACAAGAAGATATAATGGGATCATACATAGATCCGCCTCTCCTTCACAATAAAAAAGCATCCGGTAGTCGCCAACGCGAAAGTGCGTTGTGTAATTTTGCCAGGTCATCCGTTGTTGTTCGACGTACTTGGCTGTTGTTCACAAGAACAGTTCTTATTGTTCATCACAGACTACCAATCTCGGACTACATCTTTCAATCGTGTTTGTAAACCCGTGACCTGCTAATCTCGCCAAGTATCGCCAGCCAGCGTAGAGGATAGTGAAAGCTAATACAGATCGTATCGAACAAGATGTATTATGTCAATGATTCTGTTCGTAAAATTAGCTCCGAGAATGACCCTCATCGTCAACCAATCTCGTCGCGTTCCTGACGAACAGTGGCAGAACAAGGGTATCAATTACTCCTCAAGGAAAAAGTAGTTGCCCATGACTGCCAAAATGATATCAAAAACCTTATGAATGACACAAAAGGCCAAAGACATACCCTTCTGTTCTCTGTCCTTTACGCTGTTAAGCTTGTTAACTCTTGGCCTGAAGTTTGTGGGATCACGTCTGAACGTGACCTCAAGTGATGCCAAGAAGTGGTTCATTCCAGTGAGGAGGGACTGCGGTCTGCAAAGCGAATTAACCACGTGAGTATAGTATCGCCTGAATGTCTTACGGCGTAGAAGTTGCTCGAAGGGCGGGCTCCCCCTCAAAGACAATGACGCGGTCAGCCAGATAGGTTGCCATGATGAAGTCGTGTTCGATGACAAAAGCAGTCTTTTTGGCATGAAGGATGAAGCTGAGGAAAGTATCGATCAAATCGAAAAATGTAGACGACTAGACCGTTTGCTTACCGCTTGATGACCTTGCTTGCGATGATACGTTGCTCAGAGTCGAGGAAACTTCAATGCTGTGTTAGCGTATTCACTTCGGGAGATCGAGATTGGCGTACCTGCTTGGTTCGTCAAGCAAATATACAGACACATTGGGTTTGCCTTAAGTCAGGTGTCAGCCAACACCAAATGAAATCGAAGAAAGCACCCACCGAGTGCAAGGACAATGGCCACGCGTTGCAGCTCACCTCCGGAGAGCGTCTTCACATCCTGATCCATAATATTATCCAACGTCATCGGTTTGAGCACGTCCGTTTGGAATTGTGGGTGCATAAAGGCCGCTTTAATTTGCTTCAGCAGAAGCATGCGGACAGTTCCTGGGAACTTTGGCGATATCGTCTGCGGCTTCAAGGACACCGCCAACTCCATTTTGTCTGCCTCGTCGTCCGGCGTCGTCACGCCGGCAAGCAGGCGGACAAAGGTTGTCTTTCCTGTCCCGTTTTCGCCAAGCATGACAATAATTTCTGAATCAGTAAAACTACCGGCCTCAACAGTGAGCTTGAAGTTGCCCATCGTCTTTGACATAGAGGGATAAGAATAATGACGGGTCTTGTCAATGATGAGCTCCTCAGCAGTCTCCATCATCTTGAAGCTCAGAGACTCCTCGCGGAAACGCAAATTCTCGGTGGGGATGAAACCGTCCAGGAAGATGTTGATACCTTGTGAAGGAGTGAGCCATTTCACAGCGAGCTATTGAGTAAGCTTTTACCTTCACGGACAGAATAAGGCATAGTCACAACACCATACATCGATGGCTTTCCGTAAAGACAACAGATAAAGTCTGAAAGATAATCCAATACTGACAGATCATGCTCGACAGCAATGACATAGCAGTCCGGAGTGAGTAGGGTCCGGATGACCTCGGCAGCCTTCAACCGCTGTTTTATATCGAGATAACTCGAGGGCTCGTCAAACATATATCTACACAAGACCGATTTCAAAGCGTGGCTTATAACGGAATTGGGACATACGCACACATCGGCCTTCTGAATACATGACATGGCGATCGCGAATCTCTGCAGTTCTCCACCAGAGAGTGCCGTAACTTCACGATCAAGAACGTTGTTCAGTTCCAGCTCATCGCACATTTTTTGCTTGTTGTCAAGCTCTAGTTTCGAGTCCAGCATTTGTGAAACAGTCAGGTTGCCTTTGATCGCCCGAGGGATGTGGTCAACATATTGTGGCTTGATAAGTGCCTTCAAATTGTCCTCGAGGACCTTGGTGAAATAGTTTTGCAGCTCGGACCCACGGAAGTAACGTAAGATTTCTTGCCAATCAGGAGGATCCTGCCGGGTAAAAGTCCGAGTCAATGTCGTCTTTGGGCGGTCTCATACCACTCACATCATAACGGCCAAGATTTGGCTTCTGTTTTCCAGCGAGAATCTTTAGTGCTGTGCTTTTACCAATTCCATTAGTGCCAACGAGCCCGAGCACCTGGCCAGGTCTTGGGGTCGGTAGTCGATGAAGTTTGAAGGCGTTGGCGGTATAACGATGCGTCACTTGTGATTCCAAGTTAGTCGGTAAGTTAATGATGGCGATAGCTTCGAATGGGCACCTAAGAACTTTCTCAATCATGTGAATGATCCTCGTCAAACGATCCACTCACTTCTTTACGCAGATACCACAACCGATACATAAAAACTCAGAGATGAACGCTATCTTATCGGTCGATTTTACTTCTATGCAAAGTTTACCTGGAAGGAAAATTAGCATGAGCACCCTGCCTGTGCTTCGGGTGGAGGCGCACCCATTTTGACCACGGGACATGACTGCTCGCGAGCTGATGAGCAACTGATCTGACGTGATTGCTCGAGAGGGAATGGTGCGTCACCTTCTTGCATTCCTGGGCACATCGCTTTGGCTTGCAGCGATTTGCGTCTACGATGGCGATACGGGTAATTTTATCAGCCATCGTTGCGGGCTAGAGATGGCGGTTGGATCTTGGATCTGAGTCTTTGCTTGCAGTACTATGATGACGGATCGGCAACAGTGATGCAACGAAGTTGATTGGCCGCGACAAAGCATATAATTATTTATGTAAATGATTTATAATAACTCTTTCCTGGTTATATTATCTCTCGGGTAGACCCAGTTGTAGACTCAGACTGCCATGGTGCTACCTGAGATCGTGACAGTCGATGCTGTACGTGTTTATATCGTCATTGGGAAAGTTGGACAATGACAATACCCTCTGCGGATAACCTGTCATATGTAGATCCTTTTCGATCTGGATGGGTAGTTGTCACTATCAGTCTTCTTGATCTGGCAGACTGATCGCCGTACGCAGGACCCTCATAGATTCCACTCCTGGCGTCATTTCAGCCTGGAAAACATTCGCAGAGGAATACAAACTTGGATCGCATCTTCCGATCGTGCAGAAAACTCATGGACGGAGACTTGCTGATACCCTGAAGGACGAGACGATATGTAATATCCAGGACACAGAAATTTTGAATGTGGGCTCGACTTCATTCCATGCTTGTGATGGCCCTGCTGATTTTGCAGAGCGAAATTTTGCGCTTCGAGGACCTGGTGATCCAGGGTAGCCCAGTGGCCCTCGAAGGAGCCATCGAGTTCTTGACTCAGGTAAAACTTTCGAAGTTTCGAAGTTACACATATCTTGCATGATCGGCTGACTACATCGCTCAAAGCTCGACTCCCATCATGACATGCGCTCGAGGTGGACAATTGTCACATCAGGTAGTGTAGCAATCTTGTCCTGTTAATGGTGCACCGGAGCTCCCTGAACCATAGCCTCGAGGTACTATGCAACTCAGTGCATACCAAAGTGCAAAATTCCGGTGCCTACGTCAGGGTTTGTGACGGCAGATGATGTCAGTGAAGGTAAGCCAAAGCCCACGCCGTATCTTGAGGGAGCCAAGAAACTCGGGGTTGATGTGACTAAGTGTGAGTCAGACACCACCCGTTTCTTAGAGGCGCCTGATTTGCCCAAGGTCTTGTCATCGAGGATGCACCTTCCGGAGTGCAAGCAGGAAATAGTGCCGGTGCAAAGACGCTCGCAGTTTGTACCTCCCACAAACGCGAGGACTTCGAGAACTGTTCAGAGGAAATAAAGCGCCCCACGTATATCATTGATGATCTGACTACGTGAGTCGCGATGTGCTCGGCAGCACTCATCACTCACGAAAGAAACCATTCGTAGAGTACGCGTGAATTGGGAGAATGGCAAGATTCGACTCGCGATCGATACCCGTAGAGGACCTGATGGATCAGCAATTTTGTAGACAGACCCCCACCAAGTAGTGATTTTGGGAATCCTCAGACTGTAAGGTGTGATAAAATACAAAACAGGAGGGTGCTCACCAATGACAGAAGCTGTCTCATCGTGACGAACAAGCAATTGGCTTTCGCAGAGTCGCCGGAACGATAACTCTGGTAAAAGATACTAGAGTGAACAATACTTAAGTTGCCCCCGCTTGCAATGGCACTTACCTCCTTCTCGTGATGCTTCATAATTAAGTGATACGAATGGACTCACCATCACACTGCTTGTTGAAAGGGAATCAGCGAACATTTGGCTCTGAATCCCCAACGATACCAGTAGCCTCTCAGTCTTTCTTTCGGGCGGTGGTCACGGCCGGTGCGCTGGCACTCTCCGTGTTGAATGGCAACATTGACATGCTTTATTATAAAGAAGGGACAACTATCTTCATCTATAAAGGGTTGTCTAGGGGAGACTAATGTAAAGCAGTGTCCCAGGCCATGTAATGTAGACAAGTATATAAAATTTTGCATACTTAACATATGAATCAAATTTACTATCATATCAACAGAGTACAGTATTGTACAAACATCAAGGCGTCATGTGCAAGTGGCCAAAGGAGCGCGAATCACCTTACTTCCTGTGCCAAAGGCACACCGGGTGTGGGCTAGTCATGATGAAGACAACAAGGAGAACAACAGTAACGCTGTCCGATTTGGATTGCGTCTGAGATCTCCGTGACCAGCAAGTATAAACAGGTTTGCAAAGAGAGCAGATGACTGCTGCTGACAAAGATTGGGGTACCAAATGAAGTTGTGGCTGATGGGTGGGCGTGAGCCGCGTGATCATGAACTGGTGAGATTGAGGCGATGAGGGAACAGAGAAATTTCTTGCCAGACTTGTACCCTAGAAGAGGGTACAGGAATTTCCACTTCAGCAGGTATAATATATCATAAACTACCCTCCTACTATAATCTTTCTGCTTCTTCCAGTGGCTTGCCGTGAGCCGCCGCGTATAATGCTTCTTTGTCCCCAGACTCGTCCACGAGAGCACGCAACATACCCTGTTCATTTTGCAATAGCTCCAATGGACTACCAAATTCGATCTGTACAACTTGGTCAGTATGGGAACACGATACAAGATGAGTTACTCACAAGTTGACCGGCATCGAGGACCATCTATTGAACAGATCGTAAGTCCTCAGTACACGATATCCCAACTTCAAATACGCACAATCTTGTCAGCATCAATGATCGTCTGCAACCGATGTGCAACGATTATCTGGGTCACGTTATTCAGCTCATTGCGGAGAGAAGATTGAATGGCAGAATCGGTCTTATAATCTGCAAAGGATTATAGCATGATAAAAATTCACGACATGAGGTACACACCAATAGCGGAAGTTGCCTCATCCAGTATAAGAAGTTTGCTTCCGCGGACCATAGCTCTAGCCAGAGCTAAGATTTGGCGTTGACCGACTGATAGATTCCCTCCTCCGCTTGCGATCGCACTGTCTAACGTTAAACTCGCCTCGGACTCGTCTTGGACAGCAAAGAGTCCGGCAGCGCGTAAAGCATCGTAAAGCACCGCATCATCGTGCTGATCGAAGAGATCCAAGTTCTGACGGAGCGTTCCGCTCAGGAGCTCGGGCTGCGCGTGATAAAACGTGTCAGCAACGTGAACGAGTAACGGCACAAGGAACGTACGATTTGAGGTATGATGGTCACGTTGGACCGCAGGGCATTCAAATTGATCCCACTTGTCGGAATCCCATCATAATAAACATTGCCTTCCGTGAAAATGCAGCGAAGGAGCGAAAGGGTCAATGAACTCTTCAGGATAGTCAATATAAGTCAAGATGGATAACGCAAACAAGCATCACCTTTCCGCTTCCAGTTCGCCCCACTAAATTCGGATTAGCGATTGAAGTGGAAGTGGAAGCAAGCTCGCGACACACCGATACCAACGCGTTCACCTGATTTGATGTGGAAAGACAGGTCCTGCAAAACTTTAGGTCCATCCTGCAAGCGATGGTTAGGTAGAACGCGGAGACATGAGCTAATACTCACCGACGAGTAGCGGGCCGACAAATTTTCTACGCGCAGATCACCGCTGGCAGGCCAGTACGCAGGCGGCTGGCCGCCTTCGGTAGACTTAGGCTCCTGTTCGATCTTGATATAACTATCGATCCGTTCTAGACTATTTCACGTAAGCAACAGTCGGAGACATTGTGTGTCCGTGCTCACCTATTGCCTACACAAATCAGTTAGACACAGAAGGAGTTATGCGAGAAAGTAGCTCACCACTGACTTCCACCTCGTTGAGGATACGAACCCACCAAAGGATCATGGAACTGAAACCGACTGTAAGGTGTGAGCGAAAATCCGCGATAGGCACATGTAAATAAATTTACCTGCCATGTTCAGAGAGAAACCAATGTTTGACGCCTCATGGACTCCACGACCGTACACTAGATAAGCGGCAAGACCAGCCGAGAATCCACCACCGATAATATCAATACGGACACAAACCCAACTGAGAACATCCCTTAGCAGCCAATCGCTCGACAACCAACACAAACGAACCGATTTAAGTTATAGAACATGCGCCCTGATTTAGTGTAGCGATCGATGCGATTAAGAGATTCTTCTTTAAATGCCTCCTCTGCACCATACGCTCGGATCGATGCTGTTTTAATGAATGAGCTCGCATATCATAGAAGCCCGGTGACCGCTTACTAAGTCCTGCAATAGCAGCCCCGAAGTGACCAAGCACCGGTGCTTTCGCATTGCTCATCTCTCGCTTGACTGATAGTTGAGCTTTCATGTAGATGCGACCGACCCATCCACCTAGCAAGCCGATAAAGAGACCGGGCGCCAAGAAGACAGGCGTCATGGCCACAACGGCTCCGAGTTTCACGATCATCGTCAAAGAAAGTTCAACGACCCAACCAATTCCCTGCGCAAACGGACCATCAACTAGATAACCTATCAGCAAATGTTGGCCATCTAGAAGTAAGTGACTGACTGGCTCTTATGTCCTGCGTGCACCGGGTGATAACTCGAGATGTAGGTGTCGTATCTAACCATCTGTCCAGTAATGAATGCGTGCGCGACCGTAAAATTCAGAGAACACACCTTAGCGTTGTTCCAAGTACAGATTGAATGAGTTTCTTGTGAATGGATCGTGACGCCCGCATCGAACCCCGATAGTACATGTAATACCCAACTGAATACATGAGACAGCCAGAGAGCATGAGCAAGGCATATCCGAAGAGATAGCTTACGATAAAGGTGAGTGACAAATCCACAAACAGCAACTATTCTTACAATTTGACATTGACCTCTGAGGGTAGATGATCTTCGTATTGAGATGCCCAGTACCCAAGGAACCAGGTTTGCACAGTGTTGGAGAAGTCCGTCAACCCCATCAGAGCCAAGAACGCAACCCAGAATGTCACAGGATAGTTCCCCCCCAAGCCGGTCAGGTAGAGCTTGACTGAAACGCAATATCAGCAAAGCACCAATGATTGTGGAGGGAGGAACTAACAAGCTGGCCAGGAAACATGACCCTCTGCAATTTCCTCAGACATCACCAACTTGCCATCGGACTTGGCCTTCGGTTCTTCTGGAGTGTCCACGACCTGAGCCTCTTTACCGAGGACTTCCTGTTCTTTGGCCATTTCCGCTGCAAGCTTGTTGTCCTTTGCAATGGCCTCCAATATCGATCCATGGCTGACAATCCGTCCGTTGGAACCCATAGACACGACGAAGTGCGCTATAGAACTCGCCATAGCAACGTTATGTGTCTGTACTGTCTTAGAAAAAGAGTAGTCACATGTAACTTACATGCACGTACCACAAGGATAATTGTTCGATCTTTGACAAGATCTCCTGCGAAACATTTATCTACAATCCACTTGGACGTGTGGACATCCAGAGCAGCCAAAACCTGTGTCTAATCACTAATAGTTCAAAATAGAGATGGAATGACCAACATCATCAAGCAGCAGTGTGTTTGCCGAAGAATAGATAGCTCTTGCAAGGGTAATTCGTGCCTAGCATGTTTCAGCGGCCGCATGCCCACTCGTGAGGAATGTGATTACCTTCTGACCGCCACTTCCAATACGAAGTCAGACTTATGACAAACGAAGGCTCAGCTCGTTGAGCTTACCTTAGCGTAAGACCCTTTTCTCCAACTTCCGTTTGATCGCCCGCTTCGAACAAAGTCAGGTCACGCTCCAGAGCACACTGATACAAGACTGCACTCAAACATTTCAACAAACGTTCACAAGCAGCGCAACCGAATATTCACCTTTCTCGTATCGAATCTTATCATAGGGTGCACCAAAAAGGATGTTGGCCTGGGAGCTACTTCAGCATACGAATAACTGATTTTGCAATGTCACGTACCCGAATGGTTTCATTCTGGACCCAGGACTCTTGCGCGGCATAGGCTACACCGCCTTTGCGAGGGAGGTTAAACCAAGATGTTGGACCAGAGGGCGTGAAGTGCATTTCGCCTGGACAGTAGATTAGAAACATCTAGAGACAAGGTCCAACAATTACCCACCGAGCAGAGCCATAAGCATTGATGTCTTCCCAGAACCTGTCGGTCCGACGACAAGGTTGATACAACCGTGTTGGAAGTAAATCTCACCATCGATGCGAAGCCTGAACTTGCGCTTCGACGGTGTCAGCGACCCATGGGATTCATTAGACCATGCAAAGACAGCGTCTCTGAAGCCAATGAGGTCAGATTCCTCTTCTGACTGGACAAAGAGCTGGACTCTGTCGTCGTCCTGCTGTTCGTGGGCATCCAATAGTTCTGTGTCAGTCAGGAAACTGTTGACGCGATCCAGCGATACTTTGGCTGGAGAGCACCGTTTTGTCAGTGATTTTGGAGTAGACGAAATAATTACCTTGAGTAAATTTTGGAATCATGAAGAACACCATGTTCAACTGGTCTCTCAGAATGTCAAAAACTGTCAGATGAGCAACATCAGTAACTCTGCACAAGTGAGTAACAGTAAGAAGCTTACCTGACATCGACGAAAAAACATTTGAAGCTGGAATACCTGTCAGGTCAATAAAGCACAACACGGTCTATACACTGACCAGATAAGTTTTGTCCCATAATAAGAGTCTAAGAAAGGTTAACAAACTTGTTTTGCATGTAATCGAATGCAACATACGAATGTCATGTAAGAAGCCATCATGGTAAACAGTGGAATTATGTAGCTATTCATGCGTCAGTTTTCGTTGTCACACCAGTTAACGCGGAAGACGTACTTCAAGTTGTTGTTCACCAGTTCTAAGATCTTCGTCTTCCACGTCCAGACAAGTTCTACTTCTCTTCTTTCGCTGATCCTCGCGTCCAATTTCTCTTCCCATCCGAACAGCTTGATCATACGCAGAACATTCATAGCTAGCGAGCCATAAGCACCAGCTCTACACAGGTGATGCTCGACTTACTTTCGGTCACGGTTTGCACCCGGGCATCCGTCTGGGGATACAATAAGCATCGACCAACCAATCAACAAAGGGTCCAACCTTGTGCATTTTCTCTGCCTGCACCTTTTGAATCCGCTGGGCGACGTACCCAGGGAGAGGGAACAAGACGATCATAACAGTCAAGCCGGCAAAGGCACTTGGTAAATGGCCATCAGTCAAGTTAGACAGCAATTTGACGACACCCACCTCCAGCCAAGAATTTCGTACAAGAACCACATGCACGTGCCTACTTGAAGTGGCATGTACAACGCTGGACGAAAATATGCGTCAGAAAGCACGCGTCCATCAGAGTTGAGTTTGACTTGCCGACCATGAGGAAAATCTCGTCCATCGGTAATATTGCTCAAATCAGTTGTAACAAGATTATTAATTTTTCCAACAAGGTTGTCAGCACTCGAATGCTTTTTCGGCGAACTGTCTAGTTCTTTGACATCCTGGGACTTTTGCTTGCCTTTTTTCGTGGCAGATATTGATATGGTCTCGGCACTGGCCTGCAGCGTCTCATCGCCACTGCCATCTGTACTTTCATCCACAGCAGCAGTGCTAGATCCAGCTACAGATGCACTGTCTGGTGTAGATGGTGCTGTAGACTCCCCAGACTTCTTGCCGTCATCGGGGAGCTCAGCTTTCATTCGGATTCGGAGCGCATGCTCGAAGACCAGTTGCGTGAGAATACCCTCCGTATGCACGAGTGCGCGTGTCTAGAAAGCCCATGAGTGTGATCACTAGTTATCGAACAATCGTACCCACCGCAATGTAAATATACCACTGCCATGCCAAGGAACCCACAAGTGGTCCTAAGAACAGCCAGGATATCCAGACCCATGGACGGACCACAGCACGCTCGCCTTTCGTCTCAACATAACTAAGCAAATCGCATGAGATGTCAGAAAATGTAACAACCAAACTACTTACAGCAAAAGTTGATTAATTCCAAAGGGAGCGGCTAGTCTTGCCAGCACCTGTCATAGGGAATTGTCAGACATATGGAGCCACGGGCAAGAGAAATCGCATACCTGGAGAACAATCGTAACAGACATGACTATATACTCAACGCAGAAAGTCTTCATGAGGCCGAAGAATATATGTCGCCTTCGGCTCCCGGAGAAGGGGTCAAGATGCTGCAACAATTATCAACTCGCCTCCTATGATAGTAATGTCGTATACTTACGGGGAAACTCTTCTTTTTGAGGTTCCTGGAATAATCATGGTCGGCCAGTGGGGGAAGTTCTTCGTGCGACAGGTGGGGAACTCGATACGCCTTGAAGACGATGGGGTCCAGCCAGGTATAAAAAATCATAGACAGCCAAGAAGAAGTTTGCTCGGGGTGAGGATTGTCAGAGACGTTCTTTGAAATGACGTGAGGATTGGCGATGAGAGGTCTATGGCATACTATGACATACCGCAGGGTCTACTGGAACATATTGTCTCGGGCTCACGAGAGGGAATACGATGCTTGACAAAAAAAGAATAGTGACTTTCGCCCACAACAAGCCCCCTTCTTTCAAATCCTTGGGTTGTTTATGGAAGGTAATAAGGGGCCACAGATCCCGGTACGCAAAGACCGCAAAGACTGCAAAGAGAAGAGTAGCCAGGTGATTGGACACCAGCCTGCTCCATCGAGGTTTCGTTGTCACCGAAACGAGCCCGAGAATAGATGCATAAGCCTGCGGAAAATGAGCGAATATTGGAACAGATAACCACAAATCACCAACAGCAGTCATGCACAAGGCAAATTGCAACCACTCGGCGCGAGAGAACGGAATGTAGCCATCAGAGGGATGGGGCCTGCGATGCTTTCCTTTGGACAGTTTGTTGGCTCCGGTTGCGCGCTCTTCACGTTCATCTAATATGAAAGTAGCTAATGACAGCCCCAGAAACGCAAGACAACCGATAAATCTTGCAAACTTGTACGCAAAAATGACCCAACCACCATGCCGAGAGATGAATACTTTAGCCTCGGAGAAAAATCCATCAGCTATAGTAGGTTCATCGAAGAAAAGGCTGGGCTCTTCCTCTGTCTTAGGGGGCAGGAAACGCGACCAAAGCTTTTTGACCGGCTTAGATAGCGTTATTAAATGTAGCAAGAGAAGAAGCGCAGATGCAGCGGCAAAATATGCTGGAATCATGAGTGTGCTGTACCACACTCTGAGAATTGAGGGTATTAGAAGCTTCAGGCCCATATCAGCTTGGAGCACAACACTCACGCATTCAAGTTATCATGGTTTATCGGTTCCCAGTCGAGAGACTGAGAGACGTCAGACCTCAAGACGACCTGCCATGGACTAAAATCGGTATACCGACTCCAGAGCGACATTTCGCTGGTATTGCGCGTCTGATCGAGCTGCGCAGTAGAAGAGTGGGCAAGTTGAAATCAACAACTTTATAATCAACAACTTTATAATGTCCACATGGTTCAACACTTTCGGAAGCGTGAACTTCAATTTATTATACACGCCAGTACCGGGGGTCCTTGTGTATCCCTATTTGGATGTTGTGGGGAAATCAGGAGCATGTCTAAACAACTTGCTCAACACTGTCATGGCTGCCCCAATCGCGGAGTCCTTTACACCTAAGACATCCTCTTCAGAGTCGCAACACGGACCAATTCCCCTGTTTGAACATCACCTCAAGGTCTTGACAGACTCATATTTAAGCTTCTTCCAAGAAAGGTTCGTCCACTCAGTCATCCCACTACACCGTCTAACAGTGGCATGATTCCCGTAGAAAACGTATCGAAGAAGTGTAGTGAGCAATATTTGGTATATAGTTTTCCGGAATACGCTTTGACACGCGTTTTAGCATCGAGTCCTTGCTCAAACTTCACCGGAAAGTGAAATCCATCGACAACTATCTAGACGATCGGACAGAACTTAGCACTTCCAGGAGAGCGTGGAGTGAAGTTCGGGATAACATCGAGAGAGGTTGGTCTTACTTCAATCTCAGACCTTACAGTGGTCCCTTATAGGCGATACAGAAGCACAAACCAGACAAGCATTTCTTGCAACGCTTACGGTAGATGTTGTTAACGCCTTGACGTCACTCAGGGTACGTCTGCCCCCTCGTTCAGCGTCTTGTCGAATCTCTAATCGCTAGGATATTAGGAGACGCAGGAACGTACGCGCAAACGCATCAAAGAGGATTTAAAAGAGTCTGGCAGTGCCTACACTGACTATGTTGAGAATACATTACCAAAGCTGAAGCGCACATACCTGAAAAAATGCCAAGAAGTCGAGGTCAGTACCAAAGTAGTAATTTCTTGCAGTCACCTACAATGAGTTTCAAGGATCACAAAGCTGCTGCCGCCGCCACGCCGCCGCATTCAATATCTACTACTAGTACTACGCCATATTCAGAACAAAGCGGAACTACCTTGAGTACTTCGCGGTCAAATCCTAGTTTGCCGTCCCGGCCTGTTGTCACTGCCCCTCAGCCATTACGCCCTCTTGATAGACGGCCCTCTGGAAGCGCGCCTGGACCACGTAATCGGTCACCGTCTACTTCGGGCACATTTTCTGATTTTGCTCAACACGGTATGGCATAAATATGGCATATATTGATTCCGACTTGACTCAATCATGCGCCTATTAGGAAAGAAACAGCTTAATCAGCTTATCACATTCTTAGATAAAAGCGGTACTGTGAAAGAGAGCTTGGGTGTACGCTCAGAAAATAGTGCGCTTCGTGCTGTCCGTGCGAAACGAGAAGCTGATGAGGCTGGTAAGTGATGCGTCGATATACGCAAGCCGTGCGAAGTTGATTTTAGCACAGATAGAGAATACCGAAAGGGTGTGCATTGGCTAGAGACCCTTAGACTCAGGCGCACTAAGATTCTTGCAAGTGGTTACAAGGTAATTTTGTTAAGTAGTCGACATCATCTACTGGCAGCTGACTAGTAGGCACCATTCAGAGCCTGGAGACCTTTGTGTATGAATATTCGAATACAGTCAAAAATGTCTTGGAGAAATATCTTGATAACTTGACGTGCGTATATTTTGATTACATTACTTGCATTCGCAGTTCTGAGTTTGTCGGCAGTGCGACTACTACGACTCAGACACAGCTATCATCACACGGACGTTCCGTGGTCGACAAGATCTCCCCAGAAAAAGATGTATCACTTGTCACAACCTTCATTCCTCGTTCACTGGCATCGGCAATAGCCAAGCCAATACTTTACTATAACTACAATGTTGGCGAATGCAACGACCTTATCTTCGGCTTTAGTCTGGTGGATTATGCGACTGCTAGAGGCCTTGGGGAAGGCGATGTTCCAAAAATTTTGCGTATCTGTGTGGAAGAAGTAGATCAGAGAGGGTTAGACGCAGAAGGCATTTATAGGGTAAGCCCTGGTTAGATTTCCTGGCTTCAGATGTTGATAGTCAACAAGGTATCTGGCAGGCATGCCATTGTACAGGATGTAAGTCTATCAGCTTTTCCATATCACATGCTTTTCATCAGCATTCCACAGCTACAACATAAGATAGAGCGAAACGAAGCCAGTTTCAAGTTTAACGTCCTCACTGATGATATTTATGCTGTATCTTCACTATTGAAGGTATTGTATTCTTTCGGTGACTATGTGCTGCCACGACATTGATACTTCATTCCTAGCTGTATTTGCGCGAGCTTCCGGAACCATTGTTTAGATTTCCACTGCAGGATCGTATAGAGCATACGGGGGACCGAGGCAAGCACTCGGGAGCGTAAACTATCCTGAAAACCATCTGACCTTGTATTAAGCGGAACACCAGTCGAATCACTTTGCCCTCCTGCGTTCGAAGATACGGCGGCTACCTGCCATCCACCGCGCGACTCTGCGCGCTCTGGTTGAGCATCTAGCTCGTGTGGCATCCAATGCGGATAAGAACAAGATGGACGCAAAAAACCTAGCGATTGTATTTGGCGCCGTCATCTTTGGTGAAGATGAAATTCCAAAGGGCGGTGACCTTTTGAGTGTTCAGTCGTGGAAAGTTAGTCATTATTTATTACTCAGATTGCCTGAGCTAATCTTTCTGAATTCAGGATACGCTGATGGAGGACATGATTAACAATGCCCGAGAGATTTTCGAGGATCTCCCGCCTGCCAGTAACTCCCCTCCTCTGCCTGCTGCGCCACTCGGTGAACCCATACTCGTGTACTCGTATGGTTCATCACACACGAGGATTGGCAGTGTTCCTCCAAGGCCTCAATCCCCGAGAAGCCCAGATGACTTCACTCCTCGTCTCCCCACACGACCGACAGGCAGCATACATCCTTCGCTTCGTGCAAACCCAACGTCGCCGACACGCGTTAACATGGAAATTCCTCCATTGCCATCACGAACTGCCCAGGGCGGAGACGATGAGTCATCGCCGTCGCCCACCGGTTCTGCGTCAAAGCGCACATCAGAGATAGACATATCGCCACCCTCATCGCCTTCAGCGCTGTCGCTTCTCATCTCTCCTGCGGGCGAAGTGGCAAGTGAACCAATACGATAGGGTTACCTTTTTCTTGTACATCGAGTTTCAAGATGGAACTTTCAAGCTTTTAACAAACACTCGCTCAGGGTAATTGTGTTTCTCTGGATAATTAACGTCTACAATATTAGGCACGAACCGTGTTGAAATATACATTTTACTTTGTGATCAATGACCTTTGTACATCTACAATGACATCATGCAGCTAAATGTTACAAAGAGATATCTGTTGATGAGTGATATTGCTCAATCACCCAGTCCATATCCATTTCCTCCTCTCGAGCTCGCTGGGCTTGCCAGGAGGCCTGCCACTCTATGACGCGTGGATGAGCCAATACTCTGAAAGAACATGTCAGTCGATACGCCCAGTAAAAATTCTCAACTTAATCCCAAACCTTGAAGGGTCAAAACCGACGATCTCCAGTCCTTCCAGGCTTGTGGCTCTCGAAAGGGCGACATATGCTTCCCAAAGGCAAATCAGCTTCCATAGACAATAAGACATGGACTCGGTCGTTCACCTTGCCCCTTCTCAAAGATCCTCATCAGATCAACCTTTACTCGACTCATGGTTTGGCCCTGAGCCTTGTGAATGGACATTGCCCAGGAAAGTACGAGAGGTACTTGTATTCGTTGTGCTTCGCAGTTGCCTTTCAGGCCCTGGACATCAAATGGTAAGGGCGCACAGAGAAGGTGTAGCCCATCCGTGAATTTGACAAGTGGAAACTTCTCGTGTCTTCCAAATACGTGTTCATTGAGAGCCAATAGGCCTCGGTACTTGACTTCCGTGTCTTTACCATCAGCCTTCGCATTAATGGTAGGAAGGAAGTCGCCATTTTGGGAACGCAGAGGTTTCGCCTCAATGTTGGCAATGTCGATAAGGCGCTCAATCGCTTCATGTGTGGTGATGAAGTCGACCACTTTGCCGAGTGAGCCATTGACCAGCCTGCCTTGCAAAAGATTCTTTGGAGGTATGGTCAGGCTCAGCAAGTACAGTTATTTCGGGATACTCACTCTAAGAAGCATCACTTGTGCGCCAACCTGAATGTGTAGTGAATTAGGTAATACATTTAGACATATAGCAAGTCGCAACTGACCTTTAGAGATATCTCTCGCTGAGCAACCAGTCTTTCTAACAACCGCTCTGCAGGATCGACCAGTATTCGCTCTCCATACATATTAAAGCCCCTAGACTCCATGGCGGGGTAGGTAAATACTTCCCCGGGTAATACGTCGAGATGCGTCTTATTGCATAAGTCAACCTGGCTCTTTAGTGGAAACCTGTGGATGACAATGACTACTGATACATCATACGGAGTGAGGGAGGCTATAAACGCACAATTGAGTTGGACTTATGCCATCGGAGTATTTGACCTCACGGCTCAACTTGAAGAACTCTTGAACGTGCCAATCTTCCAACTGCCCTGACCTAGTCGCAGATAGCATGTCAATAAACTCTGCATTTCTGTAAGATGTCTGAAAAGCTGCATGGAATCCGAAGTACTCACTAATGTCCTTCTGGCGGAAAACTTTTGTCAGCACAACTGGCTCGTCAACGCATCGAGACCAAGATATTGCATCGAAAGTAAAGGTAGGAGGTATTATCGTCGTGGAATCTTGCTCGGGAACAGGTGGAAGCTGGAAGAAATCACCTGACAGGATAAGCTATTCAACCTGTCAATAACCGAAGGGTAATACAAGGGCAAGAATAACAACTATTTACCTGTATACCCCCAAAAGGGCGATGGTTATCTCGGACAATCCGACCTATCTCTTCCTACCCAATTAATTAGATGAGGATGTAGTGCAGGTATGAAACCATACGAGCTTGTCAAATAAACGGCCGTCCAGCATCGAAACTGCCAGATGTTAGCACAGTTGTCTAACACCGTAGGTCAAACGTACTTTCATCAATTACAAGGGCACGAGTGTTTGTCCACCGTTTGATCGCTCTTGAACCTAGGGCACCCACCAACTCCTTGACAGTTTCCTTGCCCAACCCTATGCCTGCCCAGGAGTGAATGGTTAAACCACCGATATTCACGCCTGCTATGCCTGTGGGTGCGGTGATGGCAACCACACCGAACTTATGTTGCAGCAATTTTATTATTGCTCTCAATAGAACTGATTTTCCGGTTCCTGGAAAATTGTGCGTTGATTACTTATCTTAAAAAGCGGACATGCAAGCTTACCGGCTGGACCTGTGAAAAATATGTTTTTGCCACTTTCAACGAGTCGAAGAACCCGTTGCTGCTCTTCAGACAACTCAATTTCCGGCGGAGGGGGAAGCGGCGGGGGAAGTTCGGCTTCTTGCAAGGGGAGGTAAGGTGGAGGAGGCGTAAGTCTGTCGCTATTTGGTATCGTCTGTGGTGTATTCAAGGGCGATTCGTACTCTATCCAACGACAACCCGGTTGAGGTTCTGGATACCGTCTTGCAGAATCAAAAGAAACCGTCGTGCTCGTAGACGTTAAGGCTGATTGATGGTTTTCAGACCTTACATCCCATGTAACTGTGGCTGTCAAACAGTACAGCATGTTACCACATTCAAAGAACCAGAACTGAGAATATACACGTACTACTAGTGGTCGTTTGAGTTACAGACACGCCAGATGTGGGTATACCTGGCAGTGCAAGCCAAGCGTTCGCTTCCTCCAATGTGTCGAACCCCTTCCCGCTAGCACCGCTAAGACCACGGGTCTCAAAAAATAATCAATTGACGGGGATTGCACCGAGTTCGCGAGGGCATACTTACTGCAGCCCGAAACTATTACCGCACGTCAATACTCGACCTCAGTTACATGTCAATAGTTTCAAGGGACTTACATCGTAGAAGTCCGAGTAAATTTTTGAGCCTTCGCGGCCAATGCGCACGGCGTAGTATCGCGCTGGCATGGGCACCAACTTGCAGAGACTGCTCGAAGGTTCCACAAAACGTTTTCGCGGCGAACACTATTTGAACGTTTGAAGCCTGAGGGAATGGGACAAAGCGGATTACAAGCTCAGTTGGATACGTAAGTCGAACTTAAGTAATAAGTAGCCTGCTCGTTACAACATTGGGAACGCGTTAAGCGCGTCTACAACTCTATTAAGACAATCACGTGATAGTAAGTAGCATCTGCAGCGGAAGCAACCTTTTTGAACAGTGAAAAATGGACAAATTTGGAATACCTTTCAGCTGGCCAGACGATGTACATGAACCTTGATTTTTTTTTTAAATTGAGAGCTTTTGCATGGATGAAAAGTTTAACTTACAAGCTCCCACATGTGTTTTCTATTCTTAGACTTAACCACAACAGTTAGACATAATCAAGACTCGGAAGTGGAGGATAGAAAATACTGAGGAAAACACTCAGAGGAGAGTCCTCAGTCTTTTCTATCACCCATCTATTGTCAACATTATCATAAACTATCTATCACCCATCTATTGTCGACATTATCATAAACTATCCGAAATCGAAGCAATCTCATCATTCTCACTGCACAAATACACAATATCGACCATGCTCACCGACTCAGAGGCACTCAAAGAAGGTGCAAGTTCGAGGGTAGACTGGGGCAAGAGAGATTTGCAAACGCGCACACCGAGAGTGCCAGTGTACTGTGACCGACGCCCAAAGGAGAGGACACCAGTGCTGTTGGGAATCGTGACAGCCTGAGTGTTGACTGATTCCTTCCGCAAGAAGAATATGATGATCCATTTACTGTATTTTCGTTTGCCATTCTCAAGTGCATGTTCAGCATGAATCGACGTGACTCTACACTACGATCGAAATTGAGCAGCATGATGGCGGTTCATGGCAGGAAGGCCTCAGCGATGTCCCTCGGGTTCACGAGTCTCTGTTCTTGGCACTCGTTCCTCGCACCCAGAACCGGCATGTATTCTCTTTTGCCATTCTCAAGTGTATGTTCAGCATAATGTTTGATGAGTTATTAGATAAATACCAATCCTATTGTCAGTAATGCAGATATCAAGTCCAGTAGGCTTCCCTAGATTCGTCTCTGTCCATATCCTCAGACTCGTCATCCACGTACATTTGGTCACTCAGCATTTCGTATTCCATATTGTTATGCCACTCCAATACGCGAGGGTGCACCATTACTCTTGCAAGGCGTAGTGAGTTCAATCACGGTAAAGCAGATTTTTGAACGAGAGGCTCACTTATTTGGATGAAAATTTGATACTTCCAAAGTTCTCATGCTAGTAGCACGAGAAAGTGCAACATATGCTGAGAAGGCGACAGTTAACACGCGGAATGAGTTTTCAGGAGATATTTACCTTGGCCTTTCTCAAAAGTTCGCCCAAGATCCACTTTCACCCTTTCAAGAGTTTGCCCCTGAGACTTATGGACACTCAGTGCCCAAGCCAATATCAAGGGAACCTGATCTTGTTCATTCGCCGATTTTAAGCGAACGTCAGGCGGCTCACCTGTCGTCTTCTTGCCTCTATGCCACCATCTGCATTATCGACTGTGAAGTCAGTTGGTACACACAGTATTTCTCTGCCACACGTGAATCGGACAACGGGCCATTGCGAATTGTCGTAGTTGGCAGGGAGCTCGGACTTCGTGGAAAGACCACCTTTGAGACCTTCTTCCGTGGCAATTGGAGTAGCGGTCCGCATAGCCTCCTCGGAAGTACTAAATCTGACCACTTGACCCACAGACCCGTTTACCAACTGCCCCTGCACCATGTTCTATGGAGTTATGTGTTGAACTCAGGAGCTCGCGCTAGAAGCAGCTCACATTACCTTGATCAACATGACTTGCGCGCCGACCTGCGATTTGTGAGATAAGGGATATAAAAACAAAAGGAGTACAACTCACTTTTAGATGGATGACTCGTTGTGCCACAAGCCTTTCCAACAAACGCCCCATCTGTTCGAATGAAACAAGGTTGTCATTCGAATCGCGTCCAGGTGTGTCGGTTGCCGGGTATTGAATTCCATCCCCAGGCAGCGAAGCAAGCTTTGTTCGGTTTGCTGAATCAACCTCTGAGCGAGTGGGGTACCTACGGGAGGTTTTGAGTCTGAAATAACGCAAAAATACAACCATCCCGTACAACTGTGTTGGCCCAATACCATCATCATACTCGACTTGGCGCGAAAGACTTTGGAAAGCTTGAATAGAAGCTTTGTCCAACTTTCCAAAACGCATCGCATTGAGCATGTCGACAAATTCTAAATTCATGTAGGCGGGAGAAGACAGAATCGCAAAATATCGCTCACTTTGCTCTTTTTGCCGAAAAACTCGTGATAGCACTATAGGCTGCTGGATGCAACGACTCCAACTTTCCGCCTCAAATGCGAACGTGGATGGTATTTGAATCCCGTTCTTACCGCGATCCGGCACTGGAGGAAGCTGGCAGAAGTCTCCCGAAAGTACCAGCTACAAGTCGCAAACACGTCAGAAGCCAGAAGTTAATGAGAAATGGTTGGGATCATACTTGTATGCCACCAAAAGGTTTATCTGATCGCCTGACAATGCGAGCAATGGCATCCTATATTGTTCAGAGGTAACGTCAGCAGTCTGAGATTGCAATGCTTCGGCAGCACCATACCAGTTTATCGAAGAGCTTTCCGTCGATCATGGATACTGTGTAATGATACAATTAGCTTTCTCTCGAGACAATAACTGTATGCCGCAAACCTTCATCTACTATGAGAGTTTGAACGGATTGCCACCGTTCCTTAACCCGTTCAAACTTGGGTTGGCCAAGAAATTTACCCCCGAGTTTCTTTGCGTCTTCTAGGCCAAGCCCAATACCCGCCCATGAATGCACGGTAGTTCCGCCAATGTTAACCGATGCTATTCCTGTTGAAGCCGTTATAGCAAGACCTGGGTGGCCCCGCCCACCACGCGCTCGAATTATTTCTCGTAAGAGAACAGATTTACCGGTGCCTGGACAAAGTCATCAATGATGCAGGTAGGTCAAGTTTGAATTACGCACCTGCAGGACCCTGTAAGAACACATTCTCGCCGCGCTCGACCCTCCGAAGCACGTTTCTTTGCTCCTCTGAAAGAACAATACTCTCCGATGAAGGTCCAGGTGTAGATGTCTCGATGGGAGTCTGGTCGCGTCCTTCAACGGTTGGTGGCTGCCTCTCTGCTTTCTGCTTGATTGGATCTTGCCACTCTTGGCTCAAAGGTCGATGACACGCTATGTCCACTAGACGACATAGATTCCATACTCGAAGCTGGTAACAGGACTTCCAATGACTCAGTCGCATCACCACTAGTCATTGAAATACTCACTTGGTCCAGTTAACGCGAGCCACTCTTCAGCCTCAAGGCGAGACCGGAAGCTCTTGTGAACGGCACCAGGCCAACGCGAAACCTGTTGTCGCATTATAGGTTGGCATCTATCAGTCATGGTCTACTTTATGCTCACGTTTGCGTTGCACTGAAATGGACACACTAAGGAGGGGACTCGTTTCGACCGAACTGAAGAAAAAAACTCACCTCAGGCCAAGAGTCGTATATTCGTGGTCCTTCGCGGCCAGCCCTCACAGCGTAGTACTTCTTTAATGCCTTTGGCATTAGAGCGATGCCAACGTGCAGGCCCGGTTCGAACTTGTGGATAGGAGAAGTATATAGCGCGATTGTCTGTCACGTTGTGAAATCCAAATAGAGTGTTTTTGCTAAGGATTTCATTAACTTGAGACCCTTGACTATTGGAGTCGGAAGATGTTAAGTTAATTTTCAGAACCTTAATTTTTGCTAGCCACAATGTTAATGTTCCCCGCACGACGGTGATGACACGTGTATGCAGCAAACACCAGGATAAATTTGGTGGAAAAGGTTTAAACTTTGGGCCAGGAAAGGTTGAACATGCTGTTGTTGTCGGTTCATACTCAACAGGATGTAGTATGTAGCGGTAACAAAACGTTCTTTCTTTGATTTGGTACTTCAATGCATTAATTCTCACACTCATACTACATCAAGTGGAGCACCAATTTACATGGTGAAAATCCTTAGCAAAAATACTCTAATACACGTATCCAAACACATGTAGTACATGCCGTTAATATTTGTCACAACAAATACAGTTGACAATCATGATGGTCTAAGGGTACAACGAGATATTCAATACATAGGAATGATGCATATGCTTGATCAATGGGAATGCGCTGCCATCGTACTTATACAGTTTCCACAAAATTGGCCGGAAATATTCCCTCTTTACGACCGACCTTTCCGGTCCACCTGATTCAAGTCATAAAATATCGACGTGGAAGTAGGTAGAGAAACTCACCAGTCATCGGTACTATCACTCTTCTTTGTTATAATGATTACATCCCCTTTAGAGAAAGAAAGGTCGCCAGCCTACATGTGATCCGGTAAGCAAATGCTCATCATGATGAGAGAGAAAAATTCATACTTCAACCGCGTTGAAATCGTAGAGTGCTATTGCACGACTGACACCTTCACCAGGAGCAACAGATGATGCCAGTTCTGCTTTAGTTTTTAAGAACGGCGCGTGATAGCTCGTCTGATTGTCTGATTCGAAGAAATTGTCGTTCGGTGGTGAGTTGGAACCAAAAGGGTTTGTATAGTCCGCCAAGGAATGCTGATTAGAAGATTGTTTGACAGGTGGTACGCTCATTGAGCGCGAATGAGCACTATTTTTGTCGCTTAAGCCCGAGTGCGCAGAACTAAATGGTGGTAGAGAGTTGAATGGTGATGCGGGGTCATATCGGTCCTTTCCACCTGGTGGCGCAGAGACACTGTTAAAAGACCGGTGATAACTTTGCGAAGGAGGCGCTGGGTCAGATTCGAACTTTGTATCAAAATCAGACCCTGCCTGTCCTGCGCGGTCGTAGACATCCCACGGAGTAGGGCCAACATCGACATCCGCTCCCCCGCTAGCAAAATACGATCCAGATTCGCTTCTCTTTCCCCAGTGTTCCGGGGGGAAATCGACTCCTTTCTTTTTCCTGCTCAAGAAGGAAGGCGTACTGCCTTCACTCTTTGGGGTCCCAAATGCGTAACCAGACTGTTCCCGTGCCCCGTCATCAACCCACTTCCGAGTTCCCGGCAAACCGGTGCACGATTCGAGTGTCTTCACGAGGGGCAAAGCCCACTCTGGACAAGGGAATGCTCCGCTGAGAAGCATTTTCGCAGTTACGTCTTGCTTGTATGCCAACGTATTTGCATCCTGACGTTCAACGATGACAGAGCCCTCTATGGAAACTCCGCCAAATAAACCTCGCGTTTTAGAATAGCTGTACCTGGATAATTCAAGTTTGAGTTGTTAATTGATGTCTTGTAGATGGCAGGCGGTGGGCTTACATGGCAGCAACCTTGCCGCTTGAATTCACAGATCCGATCGCTTCGCCATTCCGCCCAAGAGGGCCCACCGCGACACTGATGTTGCCTCCCAAAGTGAGGTTACCAGCGGACATGAAGGATCTCTAGATCATAAGAACACGGATAAACGCTTAATCACCACTGAAATGAAATAAATATGACATACAACAGCCTACAATGACATGTCAGCAAAGAAGTTCAGCGATTCAGGAAACATGCAGACCGACCGAAGTTGAATTGAGGATAATCAAGAAATCCGTCATCTCCGCACCAAGCTGTCCACCAATCCCTACGCCAGCTGAGCCTATAGCACTTGGAGCAGACCATGCTAATCATTAATAAGTCCTGTGAGTGGTACTGGTGCATACGTAATATGCGAAGTGCCCACATCCGTCATCAAGCTTCGCTATGACGATCCCTGTTCCCGCTCTTGCCGAGAAGAGGAAGCCTGCTTTAAAAACAGTGAAGATGGCAAATCCTTTGGCATTCTCTAACACACTCCGAGGAATGACCTGACATATCGATTGAGATTTCACTCTCTGTGCTGCTAATATCTATACTCACACCGTCAAGACCATTATTCTTGTTGTCCACGAATGAGGAAACTGGGCAATGTGTCAGCGCTACTATGGCCCACAAAGAAGCTGGCAGATACTCACAAATTTTTGTGGCTTTAGTGCATTCTTTAGGTAGCGTCTGTGGTAGCGGTGTATTGAACTTCATAGTTCACTGCTAAAACAAAGGAAAGAAGTAAGGACTTGGAGCGCTTACGCTCCAGTGCAATCATGCACCTGCTGGGAACGGGGAAACTGAGTAGTAATAAATTAATAATGCGCAGCATGAAATGGCGTGACTGTGACCTGGGTGACGGACAAGGTAACTGCAAGATATAGTTATGCAAAGAACATTAAATTGTCTACAATGCAGCGTGATTTGGATAGTAAACGCCTATAGGACACGACTTCCAGCCACTGTGATGGTCCAGTAATCTCCACCCGCCTATATCTGAACCCTGCGTTGGCAATAATGTAGTGGGCGCTGAGTCTAGGTCATTCGTGTATTTTTGAGATTCACGATCAAGAGACATTAGAGAACGAAGTCGCTCGTTCATTACTGTCAGATCACCCGCATCCCAATGCTGTAATCCATCAAGAAAAGAGGTGAAATTGGCCCTCGATCTACTCACCTGCGGTTGTAATGGATGTGTGGCAGAGAGAAGCATATCAGATGCTTTCTGCAGTTCTGTGAAACCCGAGCTCACTGCCCCGAGGAGAGCGGCCAACCTGTTGGATACTGTTGCATCAATGAAACAGCCGAACATCAAATTTCTACTTACAAATCAATCTTCTTTGCCCCTTCTGTCTTACCGGGAGCAAGGGTAGAAGCAAGTAAAATAATTACATTCTTTCTGAGGCTCAACTCCCCATTTTCCTGTCCATTGTCATATGCCTTGATAACCCACGCAGCCCATTTCGCGAGAGCCAGATGATACGAAGGGTCGTTTTGCGATTCGTCTGCCTCCAACGAAACGACATCCATGTCAAATCCTGTGTTTGGCCGCTCGTAAAGAAGGGTTTCCACAATCCGAGTGGTTAGAACAGATGGGAAGGTAGGATGGTATGTATGTGTGTGTGCCAACAACGGAGTCCATAACACAAGCGACGAGTGAGGAGGTACAAATTCGTCAGACGGAAGGTTTCTCCTCCTAAGTGTTCTAGTCAATGGGAAGTCTAAAACTTGCGAAAATACATACTTTTGTGAGAGAGATGCGAGAGCACCCTTCTCAATCAAGGCATCACAAAGTCTTTCTAGAGCCCACTTTTCTCTAGGATCCTCTTGTTCGACATCATTGCCATCGATGGTGTCCCACCCGTACGCATCAGCTGCAAAATCTGCAGCCAGCTTAGCTTCTGCGAGCCATCGCTCGATATCTCGCATGATCGCATCGATGTCGGGCTGATTTTGTTTGCGGAGGGAAGTATCACGCGTGACAATCTTCAGCAGTGTCTTGTATTGCTTTAAAAGTGGAGCAACCGGTCGTAAAGGTGAAGCCGTACTCGGTCTAGGAGCTGAAGGGTTTATAGTGGGAAGAAAGTAATTGTGCAACAACCATGTCAGTGACTGACCGCGCCCACCAAATATGAACCACGATAAGAATATAATTTTCTCTATTTCCCATAGAGAAGCTCACCTCCCGTGCTGCTTCCCTGAGCATTTCAAGGCTGGGAAGGTCTTCGTGCGTGGCTGCATGCCTCAATTCCACTAACCAAGAAGGCAATCCTAGTTGGGCGGCGATAGACGCTATAGATCTCGCATATGCTCCCGCCTGTAAAGGATCCACGAGACCGTTTACCATTCGGATGATTGCAGCAGCATAATTCTGCCTTAGAGTCAACCAGGAGGAATTCTGTTGCGTTTCAGAAGTATCAATCAACCTGGCCGTTAGAATGGATAGAGTAGACTCCAGCGCATGGGGCAATGCAGTCACAGCCCTCCATGCCGACAACTAGACTCTGTCAGACGACCGTCGAGAATGTTAATTCAAGTAAAGCTCACTTTGTTAACTGCGAACCGTTTTGCCTCGAGATCGCCTTCGTCCATGAAAACCCACGAGCAGAGCTGATCGAGCTCATTAATATTTGCCCATGGCACACGTCGTGGCAGTCTCATTTGCAGTGCCGACCCAAACGATAAATTTTGTGGACGATTAAAGATTTGTCTCCTGCCAGGAGCAGAGGCTATGTAAGTGGCGGTGCGAAGATCAAATTTCCTAAAGGAATCTATTGCTTCGACCTTTGTCTCGTTCTTTTCAAAATTCAAAAGTACACTGTTCCATTAATGCAGCTACTTTCTCGTCCTTCGCCTTTGAACGCGCTGACAAGCTCGCGAAGCTTGAAGGCACTGGACGTAATGATACGCTCCACCTAACCAACGCAAACGCACGCCGTAGGGAAGAAGTACTACGGCGATGGACAGAGAGTTGGAACAGAGACGTGGCAGCACAGTCTGGGCGTTTCGCCTTCGCAAATAGATTTCCACTAACACTCAAACCCCGCAAACATTTCACCAATACCCCTCGCGAAGTTTACGGTCGTCTTACACTGTCGCACAGGACATGAATTTGTTAGAAAGTACGCTCAGTGTTGGTGAACAACAACTGTATTCACTATCAATGTACCTGTTAGAAAGTACGCTAAGATGACTTTAAGTAAGTGTGAAACAATCAGCAAGATGAACAAGACGCGTACCTCAGCGTTGGTGAACAACAACTGAGGGACGCAAAGAGCGAGACGACAAGATACTTGTAAGATACAAAAGACGGAGCTCGAATGTCAAGAAGACAGTGACCATATGACGCCAAGCACAACGCGTGTGGTACGAAGTGGTGAGGTGCCCAATACCCAAATGCAACGTTAATCAGTCCGAAACCAGAGGACGAAACTCCAAACTCCAACAGAATTCATCGGAGAGTACTATACTTCATTTGAATCAACTGAACCTACTGACTGTTCATGTGGAGAGCCACGTCAAACACGAGAACACATCTTACGCGACTGTCCGCTATTCACACCCCAACGCATCCACTTGCGCGAAGTGTCCTAAAACATCATACTCAACGAGATTCTGGGTACGGAGAGGGAGATAGAGGCATTAGTGAAATTCATCCAAGAGTCTGGTACTTTCAATAACGTCACCACAGTGTTTGAAATTCCAGTGGCAGGCCATTGGCTGGCCAGGAAAGAAGACATGGCTGTTGCCAAGTTGGCGCCGCCATGAACATGGCTATGGCTTTTTCTCACCACGTGATAGATGGATCCCGAGCCGGGGCAGCTTCAACATGGCAAGGGCTGGCTTACAAACGGTCGACCGTTTTTTCAAAGACCGACCAGACCGTTTGGACCGTTTTCAAGCACGTGAGTTTTAACGTCATGTGATGTGTGGCGTTGACGTTCTCACCTCTAAGTATGGACTTACAACTCTGTACCCGACTCGAATAGCCACCAAATAGACACTCTCTGAATTAAGATGTACAAACACAGAGCATACAAACACACACGGAACACGATAAGACTGAGTGGAGGAATGAAAAATCAACGACTTTTCCCCAGGATTGACGAAAAACACTCACTAAGCAGCAACTTGAAAAAGATTTGCGGGGGAACTGAGGGAGGTAACAAGGAAAGGCTGAGTGAGGAACACAGGGTATGGAAGGCAACGAGCTCACTTGAAAAAGATCGGCAGGGGAACTGCTGGGGAGGTAACGGGGGGGGCTGGGTGAGGAACAGGGGATGAAGGTGACGAGCTCACTGAAAAAAGATCAGTGGGGAACTGCTGGGGAGGTAACAAGGAAAGGCTGAGTGAGGAACAGGGGATGAAGGCGACGAACTCACTGAAAGGAACTCACTGAAAATGATTTGGCGGGGGAACTGCTGGGAGGTAACAAGGAAAGACTGAGTGAGGAACGAGCTGGAGGTAACAAGGAAAGACTGAGTGGAGGAATGACAAATCAACAACTTTCCCCAGATGAAGGTAATGAAAAACGCTCACCAAAGCGAGGAACTACTGCTGCTGGAAGTAATTGATCATGAGCCACTCGTTGTTGTTGTGAGTGACTATGCGCTCGCGGGGAGTAGATGGGTCGATGATAAAATCTTTGAAAAGTCAGAAAAGGGCCGTGCCATCGTCATGAACCTCTGTGCGTGAGACAAGCAACTTGGAGAAGGCTTCAGTCTCAAGCATGTCCATGTCTCCCAGCCCCTGCATGAACACATGCTCATAGATGCGTTGAACGGCTGACAGGAAGGGGTGGGGGTGGAAAATACGGCCCTCGGAGAAGATTCCTTGTGGATGAGGCCAAGCAGGGAGCTCGTCTCCACCATCTTTTGACACTTGCTTGACGCCATCAGCACAATAACCCTTCTTGTGGTTAAGGGGAGAGTTTTCAGCACCAGGGTACATGATGGTCTGGCAGCGGGAGCAAGTCTGTGGCTTTCGAGGCTAGGAAATGATGATGAGCATGGGGATATCCGATAGTCGCAGGAATAGATCAATGCGAGCAATTTACCTTTTTTCCTGGCTCTTTTTTCATGAGTGGCACGACAGAGCAATGCCGGCGCCAAAAAGACTTGTTGTTTTTTTTCACTGTGTTCGCCAAAGTGTCAGAAGCAGTGAGAGGGGAGATGGAGAGGGTGAACAAGCTCACTCACAAGTATAGTCATCCTTGATGATCTTGTTCATCAACTTCGGCTCGATGTTGCCCAGTGCACGGAGGAGAGCTTGCGGATTCTTTCTGACAACTGACTCACCCTTTTTCTTCACCAGACAAAGGTTATATTCCTCTGTAGCCAAGACCCAGCGCTTCAACGTCATTTGGTACGAGAGCCATTTGAACTCGGCTCGCATGTCCATGAACAAGTAAAACTCGTCCGAGTCTTGCATGGCCAAAGAGCGAGGATTGATACCGGTGGCAATGGAGAAAAGGCGCTGAGAGGGGGTCTGGCCTGCACTCAGGATGACTGAATTGTTGATGCCAGCGCTGGTGACTGAATTGTTGATGCCAGCGCTGGTGACCGAATTGTTGATGCCAGTGCTGATGGAGCTGGTGGAAGGGGGGATAGTCTAATTGTTGATGCCAGCGCTGGTGGAAGGGGGCAAGTCCAAGTCTGAGATAGATTATATCGATAGGGAGGGCTGCCGTGTCTCCAATGCTGCTTCCGCGATGGTGAGTGTTGGATTTGTGTTCCTCACCATACCTGGCAGCTCACACTGAGGAAAGTACCCATCCAATTTCCCAGCACTTGACACTGTGCTGGGAACATTGCTGAGAAACGCCGGCTGATGGTGATAATTTAGAAGTTGCTATGAGTGAGGAACATTGCGTACCTGGAGAACATTGTCCTGACAAATCAGCTGTAGTTTTTTTGCGGTGCTGTTGCCGTCACCCTGGTCATCATCAGAGTCCAAAATGACCTTTTGTTTCATTGGAGATGGTGGTGTGACTTTTACTCTTGAACTCAAAGATTTGGAAGCTCCAGCAGGGAGTTCAAGAAGTGCAGGGTCGATTTGCCACTCATTGATGAAAATATTGCGACTGGCCCATAGAGCTAAGTCCACCTCTTCACCTGTGAGAGGATCAGTAGCGGAATCGAAAGTGTTGAACGGCCCATCCTCAATATCCTCCTCCTTAACTAAAAGTCCCCCAAATGTCGCGATATGGTTGGACACGACCAGCCCGAAAGTTTCACCTGATTCCACAACATCTAGCTCAGGAAGGACAAGTGACTCGCAGCTGGGATTCTGTTGTTGCAGCATGTTGTGAAGCTTTGCAATGTGGTCACAGAGTTGGAGGTGGTGAGAACCATGGGTGAACTTGACGAATGGTGTCATATGAGACCTGCTGAATGCGACTCTCACATTATGACGGAGGACGAAGTTGTGGCCAAGAGCACTGAGCATTATGATGCCACTTGGCTGTGCATGCTGGAGTGAATTCCAGCCTTTATGGGACCCTTCAATTCAGCTGCCATTGGCCCTGATACCTTTGATGTTGCGCTCAAGACAGCCATTGCGAACATGCTTCAATTGTTCTTGGTGAACCTGCCCCAGTGGATAGCATCAGTACCTGTCTCAGCGTCTGGTAGTTCCATACTTACTTACCTTCTGTGCAGCTGCAGACCAGACACTTTTGTCTGCCTACTTGTCAAACGCAACAATGAGTCTCCGTTCCTGTTCCTCTCAGTCCCAATATTCTGCAGGTCGACCACGTTCAGCATGCTTCTTGAGTATTGCGCCTATGATGTCGGCAGCAACAGCGGCTCAATATGGGATTTTGCTGGAGTGGAGCATGGCCGCAATATATCTGTCAATCCCGTTAATATGTAGTACCAATCAAAAAGAGACTTGGCACTACTCACCTCGCACCAAAATGCCAGACATCAAGCTTTGAATCGGTCTCTGGCATCACAGCACTCACAGCATTCCGAACCTGGCAGCCATTGTCTGCCACCATCATCTTGGGCTGGGGAACATCAAGAAGCTCATGATGGCGCTTGAGACCTTGGAGAAGTTCGGTTATCTGGCATTTGTGCGAGTCTGGCAGAAGCGCTACAATAGTAGTTGCGAACCAAGGGAAGTCAGTGGGTGAGTTAATGTTCAATGACTTGGAACTTACCCATGACACGATCTGATTATCCTCATTCAACACACTCAAGATACCGCCCTTCAACTCCCTCAATTTTTGGTGGTCTTTGTTGGTGAGCATTGCTTGCTTGCAGCTTTGAATGTGTTATCAAGTGAACCACATATGGCTAGTGTTAAGTTTAGGTAAGTCGAGAATTGACAAGAGCATATGAAAATGTACCTGATAGCGTCTTCAGGTATAACTCGCTCTCCTTTTGCCTTGTATGGACAGTGAAATTGATGAAGACTTCAGTAATGACCTCATCTGAGATCCATTTGTCAGCATAGCCAAGTGAGTTGCCAGGGTCCGAGAATTCCTGGAGAACTTGAGTCTGACTACTGCAACTCTTACCACCGGTAAGGTAGTTGACAATGTTATTTGCCTTGGGCTGCCTGGAAACCTCCTCCAAGTATTTGAGCATTCGGCGCTTGTGTTCCAGCAGGTGGAGTTCTTGTCAATGCCCAATAAGGTAAGCAAGGTTGAATAGTCCAGGGAGCATACAACTACTCACGTTTGACTCGTTCTTCCAGTCCTGCTGATGTTGTTGATGGTCGTAGCTCCACTAGCAAGTCAAAAAGCTCGCGTTGTGGGTATCACAACCTGGCAGGCACATATAAGAAAAGTGCTCAGCCAGTATAAGTGAGTCTCAGCTCTGCCTAGCTGCTATACTCGCAGAATGCAAGAACGTTCGACCCTAAAGGGGAAGCAAGGAAAGCAAGGATCCACGGAATGATGCTGAACAACCCTGGTGAATGGCGGTGAAAGCGCGAGAAAGTGCGCGAAGTGCGTGAAGCATGGGAAGGTAGTGCAAGCGGTGCACAGTGTAGAAGACGGATACTGGGACTGATAAGAGGAAAGTGCGGATATAGACAGATACTGGTAGTGCCACTAGCTATAGACTGATGCTAGGGCCTCAAAATGATGATGGGCACATGCATTGCATGGAACTAAGTGGTGATAGATACTGAGTGGTAGGAAGGTAAGGTGGAATTGTTCGGTGTAAAACGAACATGAGAGTATGTAAGTTCTACCTAAGCACTCTCCCAGGGCTTGGAGCCGAATAGGGAGCACTCTAAGTATGTAAATGAGGTAAGGTGATGTAAAGTAAGGGTGCATAACGAAATGGGAAGTGTAATATGCTAAATATGGTCAGATAACGAAAAGGGACATACCGAGGGACTGGTTGGACGATGGATGGATGCTCCTGGATGCTGTGCAACATGGTGCGGTTAAGCGCGAGAAAGCGCGCAAGGCGCGCACGCAGGAATACTGCGCATTGTGTGGGAGAGTATCGCGCCTATGGCGTGTTTTGCGGGAAAGTGGTGCGCTCCATGGTGGAAGTCATAGTGGATGATAGTGCGAGTCATGCCATGAAATGCCAGTTGTCAGAATTCGTAAAATGAGCCCATATGTGCCTGCAGAAACGCGAGTCTCTACATTGGTCGGTCGGTCGGTCAAAACATGTCAGGTCAAATATGATGTATCATGGACTAGCTTACAACATGACATGGTTGGTGGTAATGGAATAGCTTACAGAATATACTGGCCTCATGATAGATGAGGGGGTCGGTCAGTCGGTCGGTCAAAACATGTCGGGTCAAATATGATGCATCATGTACTAGCTTACAACATATACCTCTGTGACGATAGACAGGATAGTCATCAATAGCTTGGTCATATGCAATGTAAGAGACACGGTCGGTCAAATATATGGTCGGTCAAATATATGGTCGGTCAAATATATGGTCGGTCAAATATATGGTCGGTCAAATACAATCTATTACTGAAGCGCAATTGCTACTTGGAATCACACAATCAATCACATTTAATCCAGGCCAAATAATTTTCATTCAATTCATGTAGACAACAGTATCTAACTAACTGATGTGTGCTACATAAGGGTATATTTGCATCAAGGGAGGGAGGAAGTAGTAGAAGCAGGGCATGAAACACTCAAATCACATTGGATGGGGGGAGCAGATGAAGGACCGGCCTGCACCGACTCAGATGATGGTTGCCCACTGGTGAATGTCCTGCCTTGCACATCAGGGCGACCGAATGGGCGAGATGCTGAGGGTTGACTGACGGCGACAGAATCAGCATTGGGAGCAACCGAAGGGCCGAACACACCAGTCAAGTATCTGATGCCCATGTCTGTGGCTGTGGAAGCACCGGTTGGGCCAATCGCTGGTGGTGGGAAGGATGTGTTCAGGACTGAGCGTTCCTGCCTCATTTTCTCCACCATGTTGGCAAGACCATTTACCACATCCACCGTGGCATTGAAGCTCAGTTGGACGTCGGAAAACTCGGCCCGCATAGAGGAGATGCAGGAGTTGAAGTTGTGCTCCATCGCATCCACCCTAGCAAGGGTGTTGCGGTCGGCCATTTCCATGGCAGCGACTCTAGCCGCCAGAGAGACCACACAATCGTGGATAGTCAGTTCGGCCGATGAGGTGGTGGGTTTGGCTGCAGGAGCAGGTGGTGGTGGTGGTGGTGGTGGTGGTGGTAGGATGGGGGTGTCGTCGGTGACCTCCTGCCAATGGTCAGCAGGAAAGTCTTTCGCCGACGCCATGGCTGCCGGCCGATTGACGGTCTCACTTGGCGTCACCGCAGCGACATCAGTCTGCTGCTCGGTATCGGCTGCATGAGACATGGCGATGTCTTCATCAGCCTCAACAGCGACATCTAAAATCGAGGTCAATATTGTTTACCTTTACAAAAAAAACAGGTGACTCACCCTCATCATCCATGGTGTCCTCAGATTCTACCACAGGCGGTGGTAGACGTGCATGGGAGGCCGCCCTTGTCGCCCTGGGCTGCGGTTTGGATGTGGAGGCGAGTGGGGCCTTTGACCGAGGACGTGATGACTGCACCAGCTCGGCCATTTGTGGAAGCTTGTTAGGTACTGGTCGGTCACACTTCACCTTCATCTCGTAGCACCTGGCACAGGACTTTGTGATTTGGCCCTTGCGGCCGAGGGCAGCGAGACATTCGAACTGGGCAGAACACCTCTTACAGGGTGAATCATACTAATTAATCATTAGTAATAAGTCATGTATAGAACTGGCAAACTCACCACATCACCCTCGGCGATTGTCACAGCCCATTCCTTCTCCTTCTCCTTTCCCTTACCCTTCGGCGTCGGTCGGCCAATGCGCTCCTTGGTGTCGGCCTGGACATCTCTGAGTGGTGATGACCGAGGGGACGAGGTGAATCTCACCTGCTTCACCTTCTTGGCGGTGTCTAACTAGGATGTGAAAGATATAATCACCAAATTTCACTTATCCTCCATGGTCAACGGTTCAGACAAATACCAACGGTTGATAACGTGGTCGTTCGTGGGGGTGCAAATATAGATTGCGTTCTCCTTGAGCAAATTTACCAATGACTAAAAAAAGGGGTGAGATATTCGGGAATCTCAGGAACAATGCCCGTTAACTGGCTTAATGCAGTACTTAGGGTTCTTCAGGGATAATGATGCGACAGTACGCAGATTATGAAAAGTTACGTGAATTACAGTGATACGTGGTGAGTCAGAGTGATATCTCTGGGATACTCCTTATTCTCACAATCAGGGAAGATCAAACTAGGAGTCGGATACAGTTGAATCAATCAAATACTTGGCTTTGAAACCGACCTTTCTGCTGCTCAGGATCTCGCAATGAGTAATGACGCAGTCCAGACTAGAATACACCTTCTTGATGTAGTCTTAAGTGGCCAAGCTCTTAATATTGTTGACTAAAGTATAAGTCCTATTTATCGTCCTCAATTGTTAAAGTACGTGGATTTCTCCCCACAGAATTGATTTCCTGTGTCGTAAAGAGAATTGCAGTGAAACTACACTAGACGACTAGTAACCGTGCACTAGCTAGAGTAATTTAATGTGACTTAGAGGTGGCCTCAGGTAGTCAGAACATCGTGGGAAACAGTGACAAAAGAGTGGAGGGAATAAACTAATATTCACTCAGTATTCACACAGATATTAAGGGGTGAGAAACTTTCTGAGAGGTACGCAAACTCTCTAAAAAGGGATCTTATTATTCAAAGAGGGAAACTATGTCCCTTTATATACTACTCTACAGGTGGCTATGCAACTACTAAATATGGAATAGTGACTCATAATGACTTGGTATGAGTCATAACGGAAATGACTCATAATGACTCCATGTGACTCACTATGACTCAGTGTCCAAATGTTCACTTAGAGATTACCGCTATTTCGGAACTGTCCAGAAACTATGACTAATCATTAAACAAAATGTAGATTACATAAGAAGATTGACACTGCTCAGATGATGACTGCGCAGATGTTGAGATGTTAAGATGTTAACACGAATATGGCTCATTAGGTGGGAAAATGTACGAGAAAATCCCGAAAGGTGCGGGAATGTGCTTACTAATGAAAGGATAAGGTTTTTTAACACAGTTTGTTGACTGTGCTAAGTACGTAATATGAATGATTAATTCATGTAGCTATGAAAAACCTTCAAGAAAATTATAGTAAACTGTAATAAAGCCATAAGAAATTAGAACTGCCTTTATTGGCAGTATTAGGTTGTACGAGAGTATGTTATGTGTCCGTGATCATGTATGAAACAGGTTTCATGCGTGTCAGCGGGGGCTGGAGTCTGAGGCACTGCTGCCTTAGATGGCTAAGGTGCTGTGAGTGATAGAGTAGAAAAAAAATGAATTAGAGGCGCACCTTTACCACAATGATGGTCCCGCCCGGCTGGCCATCATCATCTTCGGTGTCAGAGATGATGGCCTTCGACACGATCCTACGCTTCTTGCGTGAGACATTGCCCGACTCACCAGACTCATCCTCCCTGGCTCGCCAAGTCCCCCAAACTGGCTGCTTCCCCTTGTCGGCCGTTGGCTTGGCAGCCTCGACGGGAAGTGAGTCGATTGGTGGGACCAACATCACCTTGGGAGCTGGGGGCGGGACTGGGACTGGGACTGGGAGTGGGGTTGGCACTGGCGCCAGTGCAGGTGCAGCTATCACAATGTTAGCAAAAATGTTGCATTGATAAAGAGGAAGACTCACCAAGCCCTTGTGTCTTGGGGAAGAAGGGGTGTGATTCCATGTGGGAATCATCCACCCGCACACATTCCCATTGGGGGACCTGACCGATGTTCATTGTTGCCCGAACCTCAGCGGCTGCAGAGAGCAGCAATGGCGGAACGACCGACGCATTCCTGCCTTGTTGCTGGAGTGCTTGTGACTTGAGAGAGGTGAGTATCTTGCAAAGAAAGAAAGAAAGAAAGAACGACTTACTACTAGCTTGGCAAATTCATGTGCCTGGTCAACCACCACCCGGCCATCCGATTGAAACAGTTTGATCCGGTTGAGGTGTGAATGCAATGATTTGTTGGCGACCGACAAGGCATTGTTGGATTGTTGGGCAGACATGATGATTATGATGGTGGTGGTGGATGTGGTGACGATGATGATGATGATGATGAGGGATGTCGACACAGTTATATAGGGAACGACTAGCTGTGGCCTTTGATGTGGACTTAGCAACAGTCAATGCAAATTGAAGTTGTGCCACCGCCGTGATTAGCCGAAATGATTAGCTGAAATGAAATGTGGACGCAACAATTGACACCGCCGGGTTTCGCCGAGTTGTGGCCTCGGTGGTCTAGTCATCCATTGTCGTATATATACTCCCAACTACAACCATTGCAAGTACATGGATTCTCGTGAAAATATCACTGACAAAGCTAGGAGACTACAGGACAAGTGGATCAAAACCAACAGCAATTTCTTTCTCATGTGGGACCAGTGGGTGCCACCAAGTTAGGCCCGACTCGATCATTTCCACAGGAAAACCTTCCTGTTGGGTTCAAATACTCATTTCGGCCAAACTGTTCGCCACCAACTTGCGCACCCAACAACAACGGGATGAAAGTCACACACCATCAACCATGCCAGTCAGGAAGGAAACTGCTGATGCACTTGCAAAAAAAACATTTCGGCAAAGAAGGTAAGTGTCTTATGATATTGACTCGACATTTATTAATATTTGACAATTTTAGTTTTTGATATGTGCTGGAGCACTGAAGCTGCGCCCGAGACATCAGTGGAAACACCAACTGCCTCATCATCGGCTGAACCCCAGTACAGCGGTCAAAGTAAGTTCATGTCATCTTCTATTCTCAATCTCATGGACATGTACTAATACATCGTTATTCTAGCGTTTGAGATGTGCTGGGACGTCGAAAGCGATCCAGCGCCCACCGTCAATGCACCAGTCAGTGCACTGGTCAATGCACCGGTCAGTGCACTGGTCAATGCACCAGTCAGTGCACCGGTCAATGCACCGGCCGAAGTATCATTGGCCAACACAAACTATGGTGGCCAAGGTAAGTCTTATGCCAATCACATAACTTGAGTCATTGCTCACAGGTATATTAGATTACAATATGTGTTGGGACCCCCGATACTCCTCCAGCTGCAGGTCCATATGCCCTTTGTTGGGATGAGCCGAGCTCATCACAGGTAGGCTCAGTCCCTGCAATCACTGTAGAAGCTGCCACACCACCAGCTGCTGCTACATATGATGTTTTGCTGGGATGAGGACCCTCAGTCGACAACAGCCAATGTAGGCCACCCATATGACGTGTGTTGGGATGACTGACTGGCAACCTCGGCCGCAGGATACCAAGGTGAGTATTGGTGGTTTGTGTCAGTTGCTTCGACTCATTTGCAGGTGGTTTTGACATGTGCTGGGGAGATGCCCAATTAGTTGGAGATGGTGACCGTGAAGGTCATGTTACTGCGGCGCCCACCACCAGCTCGGTTAACTCAGGTCGGTCGGCCGTTTTGACATGGCACAGATGATGCTAACTATTACATGCAGGGGTGAACAACTCAGAATCACCTGGGAGTCAAGATATTCAGGCATCACTGGCACCCTCTTCAGCACCAAGCGAAGGCTCGACAATAACACAGGTTGAAGCTGGGGAGGAATTGTTGTGCCGAGCCGACAACCGGCTGGACAGACTTCGCACCATCCTGAGTAAGTTAATGGCTTCCCTGCTCGTTGCTGTCATAATGTTGACCACCATTGTAAAGGAGATAATGAAAGTGAGGCTGTCACGGAGATCATCCGTGCCAACCAGTCCTTGATCGCAAATTATTAAAACACCCGCAACTAATATGTTACCGCTGTGGGTAACACAACAAAGGTGAGTGCAAGTCAGATGACAAGCAAACACTCTCTATGTTGGGTCTTGATATGCCGTGCGATATGTTCGACCCTTAAGGGAAGCAAAGAAAGCAAGAATCCACGAAGTGATGCTGATCAACCCTGATCAAAGGCGACAAAAGGGCGATGTAAGCGCGAGAAATGCGCTGAAGGCGCGCGCGGGAAAGTGAAACGCGAAAATGCGCGAAGCGTGGGAAGGCGAAAAGGCGAAAAGGCGAAAATGCGCAGAGAACTGGAATGGTAGTGCAAGCAGTGCACAAGTGTAGAGAGACGATAATATGGTGAAAAGCGCGGATATAGATGGATACTGATACTGCCACTAGCTTTAGACTGATGCTAGGGCCTTAAGATGACGACGGACGCATGCATTGCATGGAACTAACTGCCAAGTACATGGTGGTAGAAAGATGTGGTAGGAAGCTCGTGGTGTAAAACGAACATGAAAGTATGTAAGTTCTACCTAAGCGCTCTCCCAGGGCTTGGAGCCGAATAGGGAGCGCTCTTAGTATGTAAGTGAGGTAAAATGATGTAAAGTAAGGGTGCATAACGAAATACAAAGTGTAATAGGCTAAATATGGTCTGATAACGAAAAGGGACACACCTAGGAACTGGTTGGACGATGGATGGATGCTCCTGGATGATGCGCAATGGAGTGCGCTTAAGCGCGAGAAACGCGCTAAGCGCGCATGCGGGAACGCGAAACGCGAAAGTGTGAGAAAGTGTTGCGCCTATGGCGCGTTTTGCAGGAGAGCTGTGCATTGTATGCGCAAATGACTGGAGACATAGCAGAAGTTGCGTATGGAGTAGGGCGACTAGTGCGAGAGAAACGCGCTAAGCGCGCGCGGGAATGCTGCGCGTTGTGTGGGAAAGTAGCGCGCCTATGGCGCGTTTCGCGGGAAAGCTGCGCGTTGTGTGTGGAATGACCAGAAACAAGATAGAAGTCGCATACGGATGATGGTGCGAGTCGTGCAGTAAAGGCCAGTTGCCACCATTCGTAAAATGAGCCCATATGAGCCCACAGAAACGCGAGTCTCTACACCGCCACCAATGATATGGCCAAGATTCAACACATGCTGCAAATGTTCAGGCAGATTGATGATCCACTGACTGTCTTGGAGCTAGGTAGGAAGAAAGCAGGTGGCTGACATTGACATATGCACAGTGTAGTGTAGTGTAGTGTAGTGTAGTGTAGTGTAGTGTAGTGTAGTGTATGTAACATGTAACAATAACAAATGTGTACTTATGACCGTTGACCGATGACCAATGACCAATGACCAATGACCAATGACCAATGACCAATGACCAATGACCAATGACCAATCCAAGTTCGCTGAATTAGATGTAGTCGGTATACCTCTGGGGCTTTTGCCGAGTGCGTGTGACTCGTGTATTCTCAGCATTGCTCCTGGTGCCTTTTGCTGGTGCATCAGAGGGAACACCGGGGGCAAATCTGGCCGACTTGGCCTTCCTCGGCGCACGATCTCTGGTAGTGGGCACATTCTTTGGCTGCCTCTCTTGCACCACAGGAGATGCATCTCTGGCAGCCCTTGTCCGCATCAATGCTGGTGGCTGTATCATCGGCGATGCACCAAGGTATTCCAGACCTCAGCGAGTTTCGATACCCCGGCGAGTTGACCTTGGGCCGAAGGAGCGGGTAACACGGCTGGCTTCAGTTGACTGATCTGATTCCTCAGTTACATGAGGTACAGAAATAATGGTCTTTGCTGTAGGAGGCGTTCGGTGATGGGAGACCGATGGTTGGTCTTTATGACCTCTGGCACACTTTCCAAAGCTCTTTGGCACCGGTCGGTCATCAGACCGGTCAGTGTCTTCAGCATTTGCGTGGTCGTGCAGGCGTTGTTGGACCGCTGGTGGAGATGCCTCTGCATCGGTCTTGTCACATTCTTCCTCGGTCGAACTGATGTAGGGTTGCTTGGTGGAACTCAGCCGCCCTTTGGGAATTGAGGTTAGTGACGATGTTGTGGTTGCCAATGGCTTTCTTGCCGGCCTTGCGCTGGTACTCTCATCATCGGCATCACCATCAGATTCATCCTCGGCAACAGGAGAACACATTCTGCCCTTTTTAATCCATCCAGGCTTTGAATCTGAAGGTTGGTCCAACCTGGGTTTCCTGTTGGTCCCACCAAAAGTCCAAGATTGCATTGGCATCAGTGCGGAGCATTTTGGATGGCTCCAAGATCTTGGTATCATCAGGTAGGTATGTGCTGGAGATAAATCTGGACTGCCCCTTCATGATGTCGCTCCAGGGCACTGGGACCTTGGGCTTTCCACAACATGTTCCGGTTCCAGCCGGCGTCAGATGATAAAATGGGTATCGGTCATCTGGCTTACTGTAATGAATGGTAAGGAATGACTGAATCATTGCCTTCTTGGTCTCGAGGGATAAATTGTCCATCTCGGGCAACATCAGCGAACCCGAACGGTCCAGCTTGAATTCATGGTATGGTTTTGGGACCCGCCAAGTGCCTCCGAGCAGTGTGGCGTCCTGGTCTTGATCATGGTCTTGGAGACATGGATTGAATACAAGTCTTTCTGAAAGGACTGGAGAGACTCACCAAATGCATCGCCAATGAAATCTTCCCATACTGGTAGGATGGCCTGCCAGTCCTTGCCTTTCATGAAGCTGGATCCCTTACCGAGCTGCTCATTGAAGTCAAACCTGCAACAACCAAAGTAAGCACAATGACCGACCAACCAACCGACGAGTGACTGCAAGAACTCACCCAGATGTAAGCAGCCCCCCCTTCTCATCCTTCCAGGAACCCAAAACAAAGACTCTCATACCGGCCTGAGTAAACATTTCTTTGGTGAAGTTCTTGACCATTTTTTCGCCCTTCTTCCTAGCTGTCTTGGCCTGGACAGTGGCATTGGGGGCTTGATTCGTCCACTTATCAGCCTTTGCCTCAGCTTCCTGCAACTCCTTTTTGTCCAGCCGGTGCATGATTGCCGTCATGGTCGGCTGATACCTCCTCAGTACTTCCTTGTGGGCAGGCTTCTCTCCAGTCTCTTCCTCAATTTCTTCCCGAATTTGCTGAAGAATCTCGGCCTTGCGCTCTTCCTCAATGACTCGCTGTGCCGTCCATTTCTTTTTGGCTTGGTGGGTGCTTTGGAATTGGTCTGGACCTTCTTGTGATTGTGGAACCACTGTCGGTATGTCTGTCCAGGGTGACTGAAATGCAGCATGACTCGGTGTCAAAGACTAAACACTTACATATTTCCTTTCCTTTAACAGCTCTTTGTCCATTTTTGGAGCCAAGACCTTGGTCTCCCTGGCAGCTGCTTTGAATATCAGTTGTCGTTCCTTCCCACTTGCCTTCTCCCAATCCTCAATATGAGACTGCAGAGCGGTGGTCTCTTGGTCATTCAACCAAGGCTGAACACCTGTACTCCTCTTTGTCTGAGCCATGTCACAGCAGGTATGTAGGAGAAAAGGACCTGAAATGAGGAGACCGTTGATACGGTGGATGGAATGAGCCAAAAAAAAATGCAGATGTGTCCTGTGAGTAATGAGTGACATACCCGATGTCATAAGTGCACGTAAGGGTTAGATTGTGCCGAATAGTAAGAGCACCATTGCTACAAGACTTATCGAGCAGTGTAGATGCATGTGTGGGTCTGCAGAGTAGAAACAGAGGTCATAAAGTGCTCTAGACATATCGGCGATCATATACTTATTAATTGTGCCGTCGGTATCACTCCTGATGATGCAAAGAGATCAAAGTGACTATTACAATCGGATGCATTGCATCTGACAGTCACATGTAAGCACCAAACTGTCCAATAGTCTAAGCATATTGTTTAAAACAACTCATCCACACAACAACAGCACATCTGTGTTACATGGTCAAGTCAAAGCCAAAGGCCTGGAGTCCAGCCGAAGACATCCTCATTGGTTAGATGGGAGCACAAAAGAACTTCTTGAGGAGATACAGGACAATTTGTCAAAGCTAAACATTACAACAAAAACATCCTCCATTAATTCATCACCTAGGAAATCGCCTAGCAAGCAAGGATTCACCAGAGGACATCACGCCGAGGGTGACTAAAGACCGAGGACTACTTGGACTTGCTCCTTCAGTGAGAGGGTTCACCATCCAACAGGACTTGCTCTGTATGCCCAAAGGACGGAGTCTACAGATGTCACGGTTGTATGGGTGAGCCGCTCTTCTGCACTCATTGCTGTAGGACGGTTCACAGCTGCATGCAATTCCATCGGATCAGTCAATGGACTGGGGGATTCTTCGAGGACACTTCCTTGACCAAGATAGGGCTGGAAATTCACCTCAGTCACCAGGGAAAGCCTTGCCCAGAAGTGACCAATGATTGGTATGACACAGATGATGAAGGAGACAATTTTGCTGAAGGCCAGTGGGTACCTTTGGTCAATGACCCCCGGATGACTACGGTGGTGGATACATCAGGCGTCCACTCCCTAATGATCAGATTCTGTCGGTGCGCCAGTGCACTTGGTCCCAACATAGCTATTTGAAATCGGCCTCTTCCCAGCATCTTTCACTTCACCGAAGACAGCGTTCATATTTGCAGTGTTGGACGACTTCCTGTTGGATAACCTGGAATGTGGGACATTGGTGATGAACTACTATAGCAAATTAAGGCGAATCACTTCAAGTGTATTCCCGCATCTGGTTCCAGTAAGTGACATTGATGTGCTTGATTGCATCGCTCACAATGGCCAAAAAGACCGATACAGAGAATTGATGAGGGTGGGCAGGCAGTGGAGACAGCTGAAGCAGCTCAAGTGGCATGGGTTTGGCCATGAGAAGCAAAAGCCAAAGGCAGGGGAGCTTGCACTGTTCTGTCCTGCATGTCCGCAGCCCGGGGTAAACATCAATTTGGCAGAAAGGAATGTGTCCAATCCTGCATGGCTATATTCGAGACCCTTGGTGATGGATGGCAACTTCAAGGCCGTGCATCTGTTTCTGGCGAATCTGACTGATGAGGTGGCATTGACTGATGGCCTTGGATTTATGGTCGGTGATGGCCGATACAAACTGCATCTCGCCGAGGCACAGGATATTGTACATCGGTTGGACTGCAACAACCACCGAGCTGTCAATTAGGCGAACACTTCATGTCACAAGCTTGAAGCAACTGGGATTGGTGGTTGTGCATGCACTAGACATGGGTGTTTTGTACCTCATTCAATGGTGGACTTTCAAAAGGGGGAAAGGTTCGCCGATCAATATCTCATTTGCCTGATGTGAACTGATTTATTGGTCGGTCAAAGGCAGATGAACATGGATTATGTGCTGTGTCAAGCTCTGGGGTACAACACTGGTGGGATCGACCGGGCATTGACATTCTATGACATCAATTGTCAATACCACAAGCATCTCGACCAGCGGGTTGAGGAGTCACCTTATCTTGACCTTCCGTGGGGCATGGAGGTAATCCTGGCATCGGTCTCTGGCATGTCCACGGCCATCAAGACAAATGCTATGTATGGTATGCATCCAACTTCATCACCGGCGCTGCCAGGATCGACAGTGAAATCATGGAGACCCTGTGGGCACCCTTGAACATCATATCACCGTCGGCGAGAGGAATGTCCACCCCCCACCGAAAGGAGTGTTTGGATTTTCAAATGAATGACTGTAATTTTATGAAGATGATATGGATGAGTGAGCCAGATTGTTTGACCAAAGTGCAAATCTACATACAGATAGGCAAATTCCTTTGCCGAAAATTCAAGGAGGCCATGCAGGGAGTCCAAGACAGCCAACACACATTTGACCGATTGAGTGAGACTGCCGATCATGATACCCTTGTCAAATGGAAGCAGAGGCTGCCTCCGCTCAGGATGACTGACTTGAAAATCCCAGCGCCATGGATATATATGAAGTTAAAATGACAAAAGGTCTGTGGAAATATAATCACAATTTACCATATGCTCATGTTGATCTTGCAAAGCATCGACAAGGAAACAACAAGAGTTGCATCTGTTGACCCGACAGGCGAGATGGCCGGCCGGTGAGATCCATCGCGGTGCTGCGACATGGCTGGCATCTGGAATAACACTGGAGGAGGCGCAAGTTGCACTCCTGATTGATTGTGAAGAAACTTGGAAGGCGGCCGACCGATGCTCAGAAGTGGGATAGCGGCGCCACCAGAATGCAAGGTCAAATAGATGAATTGTCAGGGTGGCAGTGACATTTCTCGGCGATCAACTGGATGAATATGATCAGTTGGACCTCATGACCATGATGTTGGATGCTGCAGAACTGGATTCTGCTGGGTCATCATCTGACAATCCTGATGGCGGACGACGAAGACCCGATAT
>NW_024540479.1:0-64407 GCF_016647625.1 Suillus subalutaceus | reverse complement strand
GTCAATGACAGAAAGTATGGAAACGAACGTACTGTGCGGGAGCGCGCCTCATTTGATCAGACCCGAAGGCGACTCTATATGAATGTGAGGGACCGATGTCGCCTGCATACGACGAGAGGGATTGTTGTTGGTAGAGGACATTGTAGTGGTGAACGGGTATTACACTACAGAGCAATAACTGGCCATTATATAGGGACTCAGCCCCCCCGCAAATGGTCCTTTTCTGGAACAGCGCCCAAAGCAACTATAGGATCTCACCAAACCTCGGCAAAATCTTGAGAGACGCCCAAGACGCCTGCCTTCACAAGGTTCTGGCGAGATGTGTTGAGATCTGACAGATCTGGCCATCCGTCTAGGTACCGAGATATCAGCGCAGTCGTTGAATTCGGAAAATGCCAAACTTGACTTCTTTTCGTGCCATCGCACTTGTAGCTTGGTTGTAACCCACAAGTTATGCGGGTTCAATCACCATCGCGAGTGGGAGAAATGAACGGCCCAAAGGCGCCTTGTCTGTCTACATGGAATTTCCCTGGATAGCCTCATACTCTCGAACATGTCATGAGCCAGCCAACCAGCCAAACGGCTGTGCTTTCTGAAGAGAAATTCAGAGTAGATGATTGGGAGTTTGAGGGAGGAAAACGGTAACACAGCCACTATACTCATCCACAATTTCACATAGGCCAACCACGAAATCTAGTCTAGGACTCTTCGCCTGCCACATTTCAAGATCATGAAAATCACCTTCAAGCAGCACCAATGCGTAACGACGAACACCTTGTATAAGCACAGTTCATCGGATTATTAACGCTCGTGGTATTACAAGAAGAACACCGCCTTTCTTATTCTGTCAATGCTGCATTGCCGCAGCATGGCCCGTGCCATGCCTTCTCTCCGATGATAGTGGAAAATCGATATTTAAGTATACTGCCATCTCACAGCCCCCGGATTTATTTCCAGTTTAATGTTACGTGGGTGGAAAATCAGACAGTGGCAGGGCACACTTATGATTTGCTTTAGAATAGTTCTTTGTTGCGCTCAAATCAGCCGCCGAAGCAACGCCAAACGATACCCAAAGTAGTCGCATATTGCCGCGACTTTGCAACGTGTACGTGGCGCTGACTCTCACATGTTCCTCACCCCTGCATGCACAGGCATGCATAGCGTCTATTTCTGTTTCACGATTCAAATTCACGCTTGCCAACGAACCCACATAACTACATAATATATGATCACAGGTCGGATGAATTCGGCGGGACAAGGATATCACAGCTTATTTCCCTAAAATCGGGGTACACTTCCATATTGCAATGGCCTTAGAAGGGGAAGTTCTCGTTTTGTAACAAGAACTATTACGTTTGGCTTGACCTGACTACAGCGGTTTTCCCCGCAGCGGAATACTCATAGTTGACCGAGGCTTTCCTCGCGTTCGGGTTCTGCATAATCCCATCACGCAGATCCCCGTTTCACTGTGTTAGGCCTATCCTCGCTGAAATAACACGTAGTATCCGTCTCTAAGCTGCTCGAAATGTCGGTTTGGCAGGTCGAGGATATTGCCGCAATCGGACATCCGTCCACCTGCACCCCTTGCCATCGGTTTGCAAAAGTCGAACGGGACTTAACCCACTCGCCGGCTACTTGATCTTTATGTAAATGAATGATCACGCGAGATCTTCTGGTTATTGTCTTCGTTCTGGTCACTAGCCCAAGCGATTACCGACGTCCATAAACGCAGATTCGGCCTGATAGCTCGCTTTTGCCCACACTTGGTACGGCCATGAGAAGGGATCTCATTTCCGAAGTTTTCCGATGCACTGGCATAATGTGGAGATTGGTCAAATAGAGATTCGGGACTTTATCAAACATGGCCCAAGATGTGGGCTACCATTGGCATTCATGGGCGTAGAGCTTCAGTGATAGACGTAAGGTGGCCAATTGCCATGAGGTTTGGGGATATAATTTGATCCTCGTGGTTTGTGGAGTTTCGAAGTCATCAACCTGGCCAAGGTACCTGACAGCCACACCAGGGGGCGCGAGAAGGGGCAGTCCAAGCCCGGATCTGCTTTGCGAATGACTTCATCTCATGCAGTGATCGGGGACAATGCGAGTCTATGCACACGGGTTTATATGGGGTTCCACTAATTTGCATAACGTCCAAATAACGTCTTTGCACTTTCTAGTGTGCCGACTAATGGAGCAGAGGAAGGCTCTTATCCCATGGTAGTCCCAATGGTAGTTACAAATTACATATTTAGGCAGAGATGGGTAGTCGTCGGAGCGCTCATCACGCTCGAGGGCTATCAGTTAGAAGATCCTGATGCGGTTCTAGCGTGTGGAAATGACTGGATTGAGGACAGTTGGCCAGGTCCGGAAATCAGTCTAGTTACCGATTGGTACAAACGAAAACTGAACAAACTCTCAATCTTCCTCGTCACTCCCGTAGTCCGCCACTCCCAGCCCTGAAATCAATGGTTTCGGAGGTATTGTCTTTGGACTTACGACAGCTAACGAGACGCCGTTCCGCCTCCTTATTTCGGCGAAGTACTTGAGACCTTCCATTGTATCGGCAGACAGACCAAGGGGCTGAGGTGGTGGCTCTGACGTCGCTTCTTGTGGCGGTGGCAGCTCAATCCGCCGCCGTTTTGGCTTTGGGTCGCCAGTCTCGCCAGATTCCTGGTCCTCCACCACTTCTCCTTCGTCGTCCACTATATCCCCATCCTCTAATGCACGGACGGCCCATGGCATCAACAATACGAGGGTCCATCCGCGCCTTGATAGCTTCCTGCCCGATCTCCTCCAGCCGCCGCTTTTCCGCCACCTTCTGCACCGGATTGGGATCCTCGGTGGCCCATCGAACGTTCAAGATTTCATCATTGTCAAGGTTGGCACGCCATGGCCTCTTTTGCAAACTGTGCACCGAACTCCGACACATAAGTCACGAACGCGACGCTACGGTACTGTAGCACGCGGACTGCAGGAGGGGACGCAGTTTAGATACCGTTTCTTGAGAAGCTTCTAATAACGTACTGCGTTCAATTTCGCCCCACTCTTTGAAGTGTCTTGTAACAATATCTTCTGTCTCCGGACCTGGACCGGTCTCCTTGATTCGACCGACGTATAGCGTTCGATTTTGTCGGTTGAAACTACCAACACCACCCATGTCATCTCTGTAGTCCGAGAATTTGTCTCGAGCAAAACAATCTTTACTCGAATCAGGTAATGCGTTATCAGGGTCGGGAAGAGTGTGAAGGTAGTCGCACTCCCATCCATACGGGCAGCACCCACGAGCAAAGAACAGAAACAATAACGAATACCAGTCGTGTTGGCTCGAGTCAGGCCTGAGTCCTTCTTGATGTTGCACCGAGTTTGCGATTTTACTTTGCTATAACAGAGTCAGACATTGAACTGAGAGATAAATATGCATTAAACTCACTTGGAGTAGTTGTCTTCCCGGTCACCTCCAGCCCATTTGTTGTACCAGATATCTGCAATTACGCTCGTAAAGAGTCCTCGGTGATAAACATCATTGACACCTACTATATTCCTTCCCCGTCTGAGGGGTCTCCTTTCTTTCCATCTCCCGCTTTCACTTGCTTCCGCGCAGGCTTGAGCTTTTTTACTGGCTTTGATTTTGCCACTACTATTGTCGTTTCGTCGGTGCTCATGATGAAGAACTTGGCTAACGGAACCTGACTAAGCATCTGATTGGTCGAGAGGCTTCACTCGCTTACTAAGCTTAGACTATCATTGTCAGCAATGCCGCGGACAGTCACAGTCCAACTTGAGTGTCAGTCAGCCTCCAGGAGGGCCGCTGAGCCCTGGCCTTGGTATATTGTTTGGCCATTCCACATACGCCTCATAGCCATCGCCGCCGTTATCTCACCGACCCTGTTTCCAATGTCGTTTGACTAACGACTCCATATCCATGTGTTCGCGAATCTCCACTAGTATAACTTCTGAACTCTAAGAAGGCGACACCGCGGCGGTATGTACGTGTCAATATTTGCTCGATCCATGGATTCCGGAATCTAATTAATAGTTCTATGTACAGCCCGCAGCATCGCTACAAAGGGAAATTAGCCGACTCTTTGCGTCACTTTTCGGATTGGTAGAACGGTTGAACGTTAAACTCTGTGGGTCCAATATTTCTCCGTAACAGATGTTCTCGAATAATGGAGGCAGTCCAGACGGTATCCTGGCAGCGATGAGATGTGCACCTTCTGAATGCAGTGGCCTTCCATTGCAATATGCGAACATTGCAAATTTGATGTCCTCTAAGCGTTGGCTAAGCGCCTGGTGCGCGTGTATGAATCATCCGATCTGATGTAGGTCCAGCTGGTCTAACCCCTGGTCGGGTCGCTCAAGCGCATATCACGGTCGGCCGAGGAGCTTCAGTTCTGAGAAGAGGACCGCAGTTCGACCTTCCAGAACTAAAAATTCGTCGTTCAGACCATCCACGGTTTGCTATAGACGGATCGCTCGCGCATCCTAATATTCTGACGTGAACGTCCCGACACCGCAGTCGCCACAACTTCAGCACTGTCACTGGCAGCACCCCATCAACAATTGCACGCGAACATGTACGCGGAAACCTACGTGCTAGAGTTCAAGCGGAAGTCCGCGGGATTTGCAAATTATCCGGACTGTCCAGGTCGTAATGTTTCGATGAAACTACATAATTATTGTTCCACAAGTGATCTAGCTAAGCCTGATCGCAGAAGTACGTCCCACCCATCTTGGTCTGTTGGTCGCCTTGGCAAAAGGATAACTCAAAGGTGCCGGGAGATATGGTTGCTACGTACATGTCGTACATCCATCATGCCACCGGCCGTACAAGCGTATCGGTATCATATCCGTGAAACTTTAGTGCAGTGCAGTACGGGGCCCGGGCCCCTAAATCTCTTCAAACTGGCTATATCTGTTTATCATATCTTCGTAGGACTTATTTCACGCCAACTTAAATCGATGGAGATAATGTGACGTACTACGGACACCCACGTTTTGGAAAATTTAACGACTGGATCAAAGTTTCGGATGCACGATTCAGCCAAAGTCATAACTAGATACTGAGATAAGACGTTGGAGTGGTGTATCCGCGACTGCGTGCCTGCGTGTCACGAGCAAGGCAAACAGTGGCGAAGAGCACTCACTACGCTACGACCGAAAGCCCGAAGAACACTGAGTGGCTGGCGAAACTACGCTGCTACTCCGTCCCTCACCTACGGGTTCCCCACTCCAACGTCCGCAGTTAGGATTGAAGGTCGATCCGTTTAGAATGAGTTCTGTACCGCATCGCGGAGTAAGATCGCCTGAACTTTAACTCTATTCCCCGGGAGCACAGCACAAGGTTAGGAGCACAGCGTGGGGGTTAGCGTGAGGCGTAGCGCACGGGTCAGAGCGAGGCAGGCATAGAGATCAGGAGGTAGGGACTTTGAAGTATATCCACGCCGCACGCATGACATGTCGTAGACAAGCCACTCATCAACACACAACAACAGGTTTCCCTTCAGAGAGCTAGAATTGGCGGTACCGTATATGGTTGTCATGGCTGTTTTTACCATGTAGTATTCGCAGTACCCTAGTAGCAGAACGGGATCAGTAGTCCCTGTTCCATTGCTTACTTGAAGCTCTCTTACATAGGTCGAGCGCGCGCCAGTGGGTAGGATCTAATTGAAGCATTTTGCGAGAATCTCGCAAGGGACCAATTGCATGTCATATCATTGGTTGCCTGTGAATATTCTCATGAGACGTCCGACGGAACTTGAGATAGCGTCAATAAAATGGGGTTTCGATTGAGTACATGATCCGTGTCAGTTGGTTGGACACAACGGTCTGGGCCAAAGGCCCAAAGCACGGTGCACGATGGCTGTGCCGCATCCCCTTTCGGGACAAAGACCGTAGCTTAAGACTTGTCCCATAGCAGAAAATTCTACCACAGAATAGCCCCAACGATAGAACGAAAGAGCAATACACAGCAGAAATGGATACATCATAAATTCACTAGCGTGGTTGGTATCAAGTTCGTGAGTGTGTACGTATACAAACATCAGAAACGGAATATAGAAATGCAACTAGTACGGTACATGAGATGAGCACGGTCAGACATGAGAAAGCACGATGTGAGAAAGTGAGCATGAGAAGACGATAACGAAGAAGGGATAGTAAGACGACAATATGACCAGTGAGAAACCAAAACAGAGCAGTAGATCAAACCGCTTGAGTACAAGAGTACATATGGTCAGCCCCGCAGAAAAGTATTTGTAACACGTCCGAAAATCGTGAAAAGACATACGTGTGCATTGAAACATATGAGGGGAGGCACAAACGGGGCCCTAAGCCCACTGTCCACTCCCCCACCAACGTTTTTCTGAACCGCGCACGGCCCACTCAGCAACACCAGCCGTCGACGCAACATACAGGAAACCTCCTGTCGGGTCGAAGCACGTCCCTGCAATATCCACATCTTCATGCTCTGCCACCGTTCCTGCACGTTCGACTTCTCCTTCCTCCCCATGCGTTCGTCGCGGAGTGCGCCGATAGGGGTGGAATGAAGGTATCATGGGGTGGTACGGAGGGGTTGCAGGGCGATACGGCGGACTTGCGGGACGGTATGTTTGGGAAGAGAGAGGCGATGGGCTGACGGGCCGATACGGGCTTGAGGGGCGGTACGAGTTCATTGGAGGTGGCGAGCCCCCACGTGACAAGCAGTCCACCTCGAGCTCATCAAGGTCCATGGTATCGCCCTCATCACTGCCACCTATCCGATCTGACATCCTAGAGGGCGATGCGTTCATCCATGACGTCCGGGGCGGTGCACCGCGCTGAGGTTATCACGAACATGCTATCATCGCGGCGTGCGGCACGTGCACTCAGTCGGCCTCCTGAATGTCTAAGTGCGGGAGGGGCGGGTGTATGAGCAGGAGGAGTTTGGCTGCAAGAGATGTTGGGCACTCGGATGATTTCTTCAGTTTCGAATGTTCGAGCGTCGAGAACGTGCAGGAGGTTAGTGTGCTGTATAAATTATCATGATCACCTTGAGTATAAAACGGCGATACTCCGAACTCATGCACACCTCAGTATACGTCATCACCTCGTGTCCTGTCCGCCCGCCAACTCCGCCGCACCCGAACTTGACGCTTCGCGCGCCCCATCCTGGCGCACGTGAGGTTCTGCGTGTCCAGTCCCACGGGTCATCACTCATCCACTCGCTGTCACCACCGCCCCTCTCACGACTCGTATGCAGCACCTTTAACGGCTTTGTGCTCCGCACGTCCCAGATCGCGATGACTCCTTCTTGACAAGCAACAGCGAACTTAAGGCCGTCGGCGCTCCATGCGGTGCTAAAGGACGCTACGAGAGAGTTAGGATGGATGGAGATGGCGGACGGGATCTCTAATGTTGTGACGCGATTGAAGGTAAGCTGATCGTTGCCTGAAAGGGAGTGAAGGTAGATCCGAGGAGAGTCTCCGACTGAGAGTAAGGTGCGTCCGTCGGGCGAGATAGAGGCTGTACATATCCGCAGGGTTGAGTTAATTCCGAACACGGGAGATGATAACGTACAATGATTCACAGGCTCTTCGAGTGTGAGGGTCCCACAGCACCTAAGGTCCTGTGCCCAACGGACTCGGAGGGGTACGTCGTAGAGGCGAACTGTCCAGTCATTATTACTTACGACGAGCCGTGGTTCGTGAGAACTATTGAATGCGCGTGCAAGGAGGACGGAATTGTTGATGCTTCCATTGAGCCTGCGGGAGAACTGCCAGAGCGCACGGGTACGTGATGGACTGTGAAGCGAGAGGTGGATCTCGGTGTCCTGACCACCTGCTGCGAGAAGTGTGTGCGGGGAATCAGAAAGGTTTAGCGAAGAAAAGAGTGTTTGGGATAAATGTGAGATCGGCTAAGGGTTTTGGTGCCTAGGAGCCACGAATGAGAATCGTCCTGCGAACCTTACATCACATAAAGGCAAGGATAAATGAAAACGCACCAGGTCTGGAGCATGAAGGTCATGCTCCATAATGGAGTTCTTATGAACATAATTGACGATGCCAGCCTCGCGTGGACATATGATTAAATCTCGAAGTTGCCTGCAGAGCGGTTTAGTAGCGAGCAACTACGAAAGGATAAAAGCGTACACATGGCCGATGGTAACGTCTGCTGGTGCGATGACACTTGGAGTCGCCGACACCAGCAACGACGAGGTACGAGCCATAACTAGGAGTGCTAGCCTTTACAATGGCAACTTGAAGATCCTGCGTGTGACGTTGAGAACATCGACTTACTGGTACTCCACAATGCGGCCCGGATCCTCTGAGCTACCACGTGACTCAACTTTCCTCCTCAGACTCGATCACCGTCAAGTGTGGTTGACATGCCATGTACCCCTTCAACGAACGTGGAGCTACCCAAAAGAATATCATACCTCCCTTAATGCGAATAAATACATCACTTTTGTGGACGAGCATTGTTCAGTGAGTCCTCCTCACCAACTGCGTTGACACAGAGATTGGCTTTACGTCGTCTAGGACACGTCGTACTAGTAGCATTGCTGGGGAGGGCTTTGGAATGAGATGAAATACAAGTGTGAAAGAAATTTATTAGCTGCTTCGGAAACGAACAAGTTGTCATGAACGTAATCCCTTTTTCGCTTGAGCACTTCGAACAATAATTAAAATACTCATGGCCTCTTTGCATCGTAACAGGAGACAGTGTGTGGGGTACCGCAGGTACTCTCACGAAGTTCCAACCATTCAGCTGTCCTGTTCATCTGCCAGGTCCTACAGTTTTTTGATCTGTTGAACTCTTCCGCTATGATTGCATGGTTTCTCAGCACTCCACCACCGCATGCATGAGCGGCTGTTGGTGGAAAGGCGAGAGTATTGTTACTGTTCTCACCGGAAGGCCTATGATACTATCCATCACCGTCTCGCCAGCGCAACAAGCCTCTTCTCAGAACATCCCCATAGCTTCCTCGGATGCAGTAATATCTCGATTTGCGCCATACTGGCTGAAATCCAGGATATTAATTTCCTTCCTAACCACTTCGCTTCTTTGTATATCATGCCATATACTGTGCCTTGCCACGTCCTGTTGGAGTACAAGTCCGCGCATAACAGTATCTGGCAGTCACCTCAGACTGCACTTTGATGCACTAGCTCTTCCAGGCTACTTCAGAATTGTTGACAAAGCGTCCCTTTCATCTTCCACTTGTACTTGCGAGGAGGCAAATTTAAGTGTAAACAGAAATAATATGTCCGTCTGCGTAATGCAGAAAGGTACAGTGTCCGAGTCACCGTGGGGAACACCCCAGTTCAGGTTTGGATCTGTGCGAATAAACAATTCGCTGATCCCATGGAACGACGAAAGAATATGAAGTCCAAGTCCAAGCAAAAAGTCCGTTCCTTGAGCCGCGTATAGTTAAAAGGCTTGAATAGGCTATGCGCGGCCTATGACCTAGACCTGTGCCACTCGCTGTATTGCAACCTTCGTAATCGATTTCTTTTATTTTGTTCTCTTTACTGCTTCTGTTTACTCGTGGAGCTCGACAAACAAAAGGGTTGGCGAGAGTCGGGTGAACTGTTCGGACTCAGTATACAGGAACCACCATTCGACTGGAAAGCACTGACTTCGGCCCCCCTTCCCCAGTCTCAGATCAGGAGATCAAGTCTTCTGGAACTGCTGTCATGAGGGCGCCACGCCGCCACTCGACACGATGTGCAAATATGCGGGTGGATACGGAACACCTGCCGTCGTCGGCCGATGGATCGTGCACCAGGGTGCTGGTCCAGCTAGCACCGGTTGACCACCAACTACTAGAGGATGGCGGTAGCCAGCGGCGAGGTCAAGCGTAAAACGTGAGTGCTGCTCGAAGACTAAAGAAGTAAACATATTCCGATTGGCAACTGAACAGTGTCGAGGCGATCAAATATAATCAGGATTCAGCACCAACGCTTTGGCAAATGGCACCCCGCTCCATCAGAATATTTGGAAAACATCTTTTATCATTCAATTGATGAGTTGCGACTTGTGGAAGGTATACTCACAAATAACTCAGGGAGAGGTGGCTCACGGTGAGGTTGGGGAGGGATACAAAAAAGATCATAGGCAGTGAGCTAAGGGTTTTCATACAGTGAGACTCGGATATTATACTTGATCGCATGCACGCTGCACAAGGTGACACTTATAACTTGTGCCAGCAGGATTCTAAGCTTCAAGATCATGTTGGAGTCAGTAGCAGGCAAGGGCACCAGGAGCGAGCTCGTTCAACCCTCGTTGACGTCGGCCCAAATACGAGCGCAATGTGTCGCCATCGGCCGAAGCCTCTCGACGGAATGTCAAAACTATATGTTTGTTATTCCTAGTCTACTTGTATGACGAAAGAACGAGTCCTGTCGTTGCAACACCAGACACTGAGATAATATATTCTCTACCTAGCCTCTCAGTCTCATCGCGTGCGCTCGCCTCCAGTTTCCAGTCCTCAGATATCAATGACATAATAAACGAGCTCATAGCTGTATTGATTCTTGAATACGTTCGGTCTCCCTTAGCTGTCACACAGCGACATCCTCGGTCGGATGATGCGATATCCAGGAACTGTTAGGGTGTTGCATTCTTTGGGATCAGTAATCCAGAACCAATTTACGCCTGTATCATTTCGTGAACAACGTGGTACTGCCTAGCTGGGCCTGTGTCGCCTAGTCACGGAACGCCACAGACTGCAATCGGAATCTGATAGATCTGATGGACGTCATGCGCAGTAAGTCGCTCGGGATACTTGACAGTTGCAGAGTTGGAGCCGATGATATGGCGTGGGCGCGCAAGATATGATCAAAGGGACGGGCGGGCGGTAATAGATGTACTCATATTTCAAGTGCAGAATTCGCGACAGTAAGAACTAGATCGTGAAGCTTTGAAGAACTGTCAGCCAAGTTGTCGCCGTGGCCGCACATCTCACAACAGTTCGACACTGCCGTCAGCAAGTTGATTTACGAAATGAGGGGTTGTCCGTTTCGCCCAGCTTCGTCTAATGCAAAAACATTGAATTTAAGGTGCTGGGACCGAGCACGGGCTGTTGACCGACCATGTCATGTATCGGGATATACATAGCTGAACATCGCATTCTGCTGTCGATATCAACCGAAATGCGATGTGAACGTTAAACTGCAAATGATGGGAATGAAAGGTGGTTGAATGAGGAGTGAGCGGAATGTACGGTCCGGGTGAAGAGACAAAGCAACCACAAAGACAAAGAATGCCAGCTAGACCTGCGCGTGGTGCCGGCTCCTTCCGAGCACTCAAAACCGGCGATATCCAGGTGTCGATCATGATACCATGCTTGACTTTGATTGCGCACAAAGGATCATCATTTTCCACGCCTACTCCTTTGTCTACTGATCTCATCACGCACATCCTGGAGAACATCAAAGGGAAATTGTATTTGGAACGAAAGCTACAACGTTTTGTAAACAAAGGGACGTGGACGTCCGATACTAGTAAGTGCACAAAGCAAAGGGTTGATAAGCACGCTCTGAATCTTCGCCTTTGACACTCACCCACAATATTTAAGATGAATTTTATCCGTGAACTCCTTGGTAGCGGTACGCCCGTCACCTTTCTCCCCTTTTCCGGCAGTCGTTATAGAATCGCACGTTCGACGCTAGAGTTCGTGGTGAATTACAGTGTCTGCTCCTATCGAGGACTGACTTACTGCTGAATCCCATCACCCTGTCCTCGTCCTCATCCTCTTCTGACTCTCCCTCTTCCCAATTTTCACCGCTCGCGTCAAATGAGGAGGCGGCTGGTGGGCGCGGTTCTGGATTCAACTGAAAAAAACCAGTCTCTTCTCCTGGTTAGCTCTTTATCTTCCTATAAATGTAGTTAGTTATTCATTCTGTTCATAGGAGAAATTAACCCACCTCTAGCTCGAGGATGCCCGGGCACTTGCTCCTGTGCTTGACCCACAGTCCAGGATAGTACCTGGAGCGTTTGTCAAGGCTGATGGCCTTCTGACATCCGCGACACCTGACGGATGTGGGTTGCACATCCTCGGTGTACTCATCGTTCTCGAGCTCCTGTTTTCTCTGGTCCTCCTTTCTCCGCTTTCTACCGCCCGCGACGACTTCATCATCACGATTGCCGTTGTCGATGCCCAGGCTCTCATGAACGACCTGCGGAGGGCTTAGCACGTATTGTGCGTCGTGCGTGTCGGAACGCGGAGGTGAATCGGCGAGTACATAAAGCCCGCCCTTACAGACCAGCGAGTGGTCATTCAGAAGGCGACTGACCGTGGGCCAGTCGGTGTCAACGGCATAAACGAAAACGACTGGACACCTGTACCTGCCGCAGTTTAGCGTGTGGGTTTTGGGGGCTGTTTTGTTTTTGTCGTTGCATTGACTGGCGACGCAGTCATTGTCTGATGGTTGCATGGCAGCTAGGGGAGTGGCGGTTGATTTTTGCATTTGTCTTGCTGGGGGAGATGTCCTTTCAGATGTAGATGAGGAATTTGTTGTAGTGGCGCGAAGTTTTTCCTTTCTTTTAAGGCCCTTCTCGGAGTTGTATTGTTCGCCCTCAAATACACGTGGTATTTTTTTTCATTCCGATTTCTGTCCATTGAGGTAACGTACCCTATGTCGGACAGTACTAACTAGTCCGCAACACCTGGACTCGCAAATACTCCAGCGTGGGGGTATACGCGCAGTCCATTGGGTGACTAATCTCTCCGTGGCGTGAAGTGTAAGTGCGCCAAGTACACATGGTATTCCAAGGCGGACAACCACTCTCATGAAAGTCATTCATAGAAGGCTAATGTGGTATCTAATTTTCTTGTCACTCCTAGATGAGTTGACGATCCCAAGGCTTCCCAAGTTGCAGGGTACATTTCTCGTCATGAAAGTGAACTCCGCCTGACATGATCGTTCCAGAAAAACCATCAGAAGTCAAGACAGTATATCTACTCTGGCCGCCGCCAGGACAAACTCTGGATTTTCCCACATGTTTGGAACTTCTTTAGGCCTACAATAGGGATGGTGAAGACACTTAGTCATGATGGTGCCTTTCTTGCGGGCGGTCACCGGTCAGTTCTGCTGTCGTCTTCTTGTCCAGTAACTTTACATGCACGATGCCAGATTCCGCACGCATAACCTAGTTCCCCTCAACTGGCGGTTGGGCTCAGATCCAGGCATATAAGATGCAGCAGGTTCGGTGACCATGCTTCCGTTCAAGCCACTTATTGATTCGCACAGTTCAATCTAGAGTCAGCCCTGGTTGCAAAAGGCATCTCGCCCCCACCTTTGCTGAAATCCTATGATGAAGAACGACTTCCAGTCATACAAAAGATCCTCGTCGAATTGAACAATAAATTTTCATGCCCTCATCAGCTCTATGCTTTGTATTGACCATCCTTAGAGCTTAATTGTTTTGAACACGCGATCTTACTCTCGACTTACAAGCGATGGTGAACTTAAAGAACCTTGCTTATAGCGAGAGTACTTGGGTCTGTGGAGGTCCGTCCTTCAACACAACATCTATCTTCAAGTCCCACAGACGAAATACCTCGTCGTTCGAGCTAGCGATGATCGTTCATCCGTCATTTATCGGGGGAAACTGCGACTGCCCTTATGCGTCTTTCATGGCCTTTGGATTCTCGGCACTGACGGGGACATGTCACATGTACCAATGTCACTGGAGCAGGCGAAGAGGAATGTACTGGGTCGGCCGCAGAGGAGTGGCGAATGGGTGACTGCTGCAGCGAGGTCAGGAGGTTTTTTTTCCATCGCGTCTCGTTCTGCATCAGTGTATATTCATGTGTAACGATACCTATAACTCAATTGACATGTTTCAATAACTCATACGGTGCTTCTAGGGATCCGAGCTCCATATGGTGCGCCATCCTAGGTAATTGATCCCTTCCCTCCTTCGCCTCCTTCCAGCGCTCAATTCTTGCTAACCAAGTCTCTCAACACCGTCCCAGTGGTGCAATAGTGAATCTAGACGAAAGAAGAAGGGAGAAACACCAATAATTGAAAGTACGCACTCGCACTTAACATCTACCCAGCAGTTCGACCCAGTACTGGTGTGACTATGCGCTGCTCGGTGGCTGGTACTGGCTTTGTTTGTATTCAAGGTTACCATTCAAAATGACATGCAACGCCAATTATACGCTACAATCATCTCCATTTCGCTTGACTTCCTTCTATTTTCATTCAATTGAGGTTGCATTCATGAAGCTGCGTTCTTTGAATTTTCCTGAATTGTCCTCCGTGGTTTGTACGTTTCGATAGACTACTTGCAAAGTGGGAGGTTTTGTGTTCAATGCAAAAAACTCAGTGGGTTTATTAGTTGTGGGAAAGAGGATCACGCGCAGTATCTACTCTTACCAACCGAGAAGATAAGAATTCTCTATCTAAAAACCATTGGTATAGTATTCTCTAGGATAAAGAGAAGGATTTAGGTTGCATCTCGAGATTCTCCGAAAAAGCTGGTGCAAAAACAAGAGGAAGGGACACATTCCCGGTGGAAGTCTCTTCAATGGGATGAGCTGTATTGTACAGTTCGCGGTGCATGCGTGTCGCTAGTATTCCGTGTATCACGAACTGTAATCTACGAGACAGTCAGTCAATATGTCCAGTCCAAGAAATAGCCCCTTACTCTGGTACTGCGTCTATGTACGATGCCTACGATTAGACCTTGAGTTTGACGTTGGATTCATATTGTTGTAAACACGCACGGGAAGAATGACCACGACGACCACAACTGCGGTGGAAAATACTGGTCCGCCACGAATGTTAGTGTCAATTTATGAAGAATGGTGTTTCACTCACCAAGCCCACAGGCAAAGTAAAATATGTTATGTTTGACCAGAACCCGCACAAGAGGCATATCGTTTCCATGTTGTCTATAATACTTCCACGAGTGGTATAACATGAGACTGAGGATTTCTACGAAATATTTAACGCGACAATGTAAAAATACCGTGAAACCTACCTATTTCTGCGACGACGAGCAAAGCGTAGGCTAAGATGATGATGTGACCCCGCGTGCCGTCATAGCAACTTGTGACTTTTGGAATAGGTGACTGCACGACTATACCGCATCGCTTGTGAACCACCAAATAAGCGAACAGGAGGAAACTCACCTGTGGAGGAAGAGTTGGATAATGCAAGAGCCACCGTCACTGGGACCAGGAAGAGCTATACGTTGGGCTATTGACAAAACATTTCACTTACGGAAGACTGACATACCACAAGGTTGCCACACATTGTTAGCCATCTGCCTCCCATTACTGCCCAAACCCTCCACAGAAAGAGTGCTGTAGGATGTTGGAACCATGGCCAGCCACCAACATAATGGATAGAAAAGGATACTGACATTCTGCACAGAACAGTATGATTCCTCCAACATCTGATAGGGGTGTCAGTTACAGAAGTATTCGTTTCACAAGGGGATCACACTCACATACGCTGAATGCAAGCAAAGTTGTGCAGGACTGAGATTTTTGAATTGAAAATTTAAGAGCGACATGAAGGGACAGCAATGCACCTTAATAGAAAGTCCAGGCTGTAAAAGTCCTGAAAACAGGTAAGATTCTACTCGCTTTAAGCGGCATATTTTTGAACATACGAAACATATCGGTAATAACCAATGCAAATTGTAAGTACCGGCAGGCAAGATAGATCAATTTGGGTATTCGCCATGGAGCGTACAGCATGAATGCGACCTTTGTATGTCACTTGTCAGGCTCTGGGCACTGTCATGACATTGGGCTAGGTGAAAACATACATCTTTATCGAGGGTGAGAGCAAAGTCATAAACCTAATAGCGAAATAATCAATTTCCTTGGTCGACTTGACAGGTCGCCGACTGAGTTGGTACCTACCCAAAGACATGCTACAGCGACTCAGACGAAAGTTCAGCACGAACGCTGCTGCATAACAATCATTGGTAGCACGCACTGGAAGCATACTATATAGTGCACGTAAACAGTCAGTTCGTTGAATGCCATGCTACCGTGATTGATTCTGATCATCACTCACGACGGTGTACTGCAGTATAATGCCGATACTAATATCAGCTTGGTCAAACAAACAGGACCATGATAGCAAATGGCTGACTGGGTCTAAATATTGTAGTTATGTGTTGTAGGTAAGATATCGAAGATTGTTGCGATGCTCTACTAGATATTGCTTTAAATAACCTTCTCATTTGTTCATCAGTTCTCTGATGCTGCGCGCTGATCTCAGTAGTTCTATATTTACCACCTGTGACTCCCACTTAACAACGGTAATTGTAGGTGATGACACATGGGTATCGCACCTATAGGACGAGGGGACGAGCCTCCTTCAATATTGTTCGAATAAAGAGGGACTTTATATAGCGGTAGTGTAGTGTATGGCACTAGGACAGAGTACCGCCGGCATGTCGACAATAATGTGACGTGTTCCTGGCACCGGCTAATAATATCCGAACCTTCCATCACCACTTGGTTAAGACCAGTGAAGATGAACCTCCGAGGAATCCATCCATCGGTGAATGTCAAAGTGTGTTTCGATAGAAAAAACCTTGTGGTCGGCAGGTTTCGAGCCTGCGCAAGTCCGACACAAACAAATTTCAATTCCGTTGCAGTGACCACGTTGGCCAAGGCGAAGTTGAAATGGACCTCCGAGGAAATGTCTATCAGTGAATCTTCAAGGTGTGTTTTGAGAGAAAAAAAACCTCGTCGGCAGGTTTTGAACCTGCACTGGTAGTGTGAGTCCAAGAGACAGATTTCGATTCCGTTGCAGTAACCACTTTGGCCAGGGCGAAGTTGAGATGAGCCTTTGAGGAATTGTCCATTAGTGAATCCTCAATGAAGGGGTGTTCGGATGGAAAAAAAAACTCATTGGCAGGTTTTGAGCCTGCACTGGTACAGTCCAAGAGACATGTGTTGGAGTAACCACTTCAGTCAGGGCGAAGTCGCTCCGAGGAATTGGGCGTGTTCCGATAGAAAAATCATCTGTTGTTCGGCAGGTTTCGAACCTGCGTAGTCCAAGAGAAACGGATTTTGATTCCGTTGTGGTAACCACTTTGGCCAGGACGAAGTTGAGATGGGCCTCTGAGGAACTGTCCATCAGTGACTAGTGAATCTTCAAGGCGTGTTCGGAAGGGAAAAAACTCATTGGCAGCTTTTGAACCTGCACTCGTACAGTCCCTTGAAGAGACAGATTTTGATCAACCACTTCAGTCAGGGCGAAGTCGCTCTGAGGAATCACGCGTGTTCCGATAGAAAAAGAACCCTGTTGTTCGGCAGGTTTCGAACCTACGTACTATAGTCCAAGAGAAACAGATTTTGATTCCGTTTGTGATAACCACTCTGGCGTAACGTCGGACCAAATACGAGCTCAATGTGTTGCCATCGGCCGAAGCCTCTCGACGGAATGTCAAAACTATATGTTCGTTATTCCTAGTCTACCTGTATGATGAAAGAACGAGTCCTGTCGTTGCAACACCAGACACAGATAATATATTCTCTACCTAGTCTCTCACTCTCATCGCGTACGCTCGCCTCCAGTTTCCAGTCCTCAGATATCGATGTCATGATAAACCAGCTTATAGCTGTATTGAATACGTTCGGTCTGTAGACAGCGACACCCTCAGTCGGATGATGCGATATCCGGGAGCTGTTAAGGTGTTGCATTTTGTGGGATCAGTAATCCAGAACCAATTTACGCCTGTATCATTTCGTGAACAACGTGGTACTGCCTAGCTGGGCCCGTCGTCAACATCTTCCCGGTCACGGAACGCCGCAGACTGCAATCGGATTCTGATATATTTGATGGACTGGCAACGTGCTGGGACCGAGCAGGGGCTGTTGAATGACTATGCCATGTATCAAGATATAGATAGCTGGACATCGCATTCTGCTGTCGATATGATATCAACCGAAATGCGATGTGAACGTTAAACTGCAAATGATGGGAATGAAAGGTGGTTGAATGAGGAGTGAGCGGAATGTACGGTCCGGGTGAAGAGACAAAGCAACCACAAAGACAAAGAATGCCAGCTAGACCTGCGCGTGGTGCCGGCTCCTTCCGAGCACTCAAAACCCGGCGATATCCAGGTGTCAATCATGATACCATGCTTGACTTTGATTGCGCACAAAGGACCATCATCTCCCACGCCTACTCGTTTGTCTAGTGATCTCATCACGGAAATCCTGGAGAACATCAAAGGGAAATTGTATTTGGAACGAGTTTTGTAAACAAAGGGACGTGGACGTCCGATACTAGTAAGTGCACAAAACAAAGGGTTGACAAGCACGCTCTGAATCTTCGCCTTTGACACTCACCCATATTATTTAAAATAAAAAATTATCCGTGAATTCCTTCGTAGCGCCATACCGGTACGCCCATCACCTTCACCTTTCTCCCCTTTCCCGGCAGTCGTTATAGAATCGCACGTTCGACGCTAGAGTTCGTGATGAATCACAGTATCTGCTCCCATCGAGGACTGACCTACTGCTGAATCCCATCACCCTGTCCTCGTCCTCGTCCTCATCCTCATCCTCTTCTGACTCTCCCCTCTTCCCAATTTTTCACCGCTCGCGTCAAATGAGGAGGCGGCTGGTGGGCGCGGTTCTGGATTTAACTGAAAAAACCAGTCTCTTCTCCTGGTTAGCGCTTTATCTTCCTATAAATTTAGTTAGTTACTCATTCCGTTCGTAGGATAGATTAACTCACCTCTAGCTCGAGGATGCCAGGGCACTTGCCTCCTGTGCTTGACCCACAGTCCAGGATAGTACCTGGAGCGTTTGTCAAGGCTGATGGCCTTCTGACATCCGCGACACCTGACGGATGTGGGTTGCACATCCTCGGTGTACTCATCGTTCTCGAGCTCCTGTTTTCTCTGGTCCTCCTTTCTCCGCCTTACTCTACCGCCCGCGACGACTTCATCATCGCGGTAGCCGTTATTGATGCCCGAGCTCTCAGGAATGACCTGCGGAGGGCTTAGCACGTATTGTGCGTCGTGTGCGTCGGAACGCGGAGGTGAATCGGCGAGTACATAAAGCCCGCCCTTACAGACCAGCGAGTGGTCATTCAGAAGGCGACTGACCGTGGGCCAGTCGGTGTCAAACGGCATAAGCGAAAACGGCTTGACACCTGGACCTGCCACAATTTAGTGTGTGGGTTTGGGGCGGTCGTTTGGTTTATGTTGTTGCGTTGACTGGCGACGCAGTCGTTGTCTGATGATTGCACGGCGGCTGAGGGGACTGGCGGTTGATTTTTGCATTTGTTTTGCTGGGGGAAGTGTCCTTTCAGATGTAGATGAGGAATTTGTTGTAGTGGCGTGAAGTTTTTCCTTCTTTTAAGACCCCTTCTCGGAGTTGTATTGTTCGCTCTCAAATACACGTGGAATTTTTTTTTCATTCCGATTTCTGTCCATTGAGGTAATGTACCCTATGTCGGACAGTACTAACTGGTCTGCAACACCTGGACTCGCAGATACTCCAGCGTGGGGGTATACACGCAGTCCATTGGGTGACTAATCTCTCCGTGGCGTGAAGTGTAAGTGCGCCAAGTATACATGGTATTCCAAGGCGGACAATCACTCTCATGAAAGTCATTCATAGAAGGCTAGTGTGCTATCTAATTCTCTTGTCACTCTCCTAGATGAGTTGACGATCCCAAGGCTTCCCAAGTTGCAGGGTACATTTCTCGTCATGAAAGTGAACTCCGCCTGACATGATCGTTCCAGAAAAACCATCAGAAGTCAAGACAGTATATCTACTCTGGCCGCCGCCAGGACAAACTCTGGATTTTCCCACATGTTTGGAACTTCTTTAGGCCTACAATAGGGATGGTGAAGACACTAGTCATGATGGTGCCTTTCTTGCGGGCGGTCACCGGTCAGTTCTGCTGTCGTCTTCTTGTCCAGTAACTTTACATGCACGATGCCAGATTCCGCACGCATAACCTAGTTCTCCCCAACTGGCGGGCAGGGCTTGGATTCAGGCATACAAGATGCAGCAGGTTCGGTGACCATGCTTCTGTTCAAGCGACTTATTGATTCACACAGTTCAATCTAGAGTCAGCCCTGGTTGCAAAAGGCATCTCGCCCCCACCTTTGCTGAAATCCTATGATGAAGAACGACTTCCAGTCATATTTTCATCGAATTGAACAAAAAAATTTCATGCCCCCATCAGCTCTATGCTTTGTATTGACCATCCTTAGAGCTTAATTGTTTTGAACACGCGATTTTACTCTCGACTTGTAAGCGATGGCGAACTTAAAAAACCTTGCTTATAGCGAGAGTGCTTACGAGTATCTTGTTGCTGTAGATCGTGGTCCAAATCAATCGCTTTTGATCTTCTCGATCCCGTTCGGCACATTGTTATGCTATTTATCAGCGCTAGCAATCCGGAAGGTGTTTCAAGTATCTAACATTCCGGACAGCACTCCTGCCAAGACCAGCAGAGGACACCGATCATTTATCTACGCCCACCCCAGACTTTAGTTGCAATAAATCTGCGTTTAATCACCATGGTTGATGTGTAGATTCAGCGTACAAGGTTATGAACATCCAACATTCACCAAGACGCTCAGTCAACTGTGCCTTGTTTGTCCCTTCAATAGGCGGCAGGGCTTGGTTCGCAAGGTAATGCTCGTAATTCATGGCGAGTTTCCCCGCAGCCTTCTTGATCTCGTCTGGATTTTGGCACGGTCTGCTTGTGCAGTGTTCACGGTCTGTTCACAAGCAGCGACGTTGAACACAGTAGCTTACGTGCGATATGGCATGATCCTCGTTAGTGACTTCACCTGACGCCGTTGGTTGACAGGGTCAAGTGATGCTGTGTCCGTCGTATCTCAGCCTGCTTCGCATGAACGAGTTTCGCGTTGACCTTTCTATTGATATCTCCGTCCAGTTGCCCGGGTCTTGCTGCGGCAATCGAACGTATGTTCTGCCCCGCATCAACATAAAACAGGAGCGCACGCAAACTGCACATATCAGAATGATATGACTCGGTCTGCCACTTTCAATTCTCCTACCTTTAGCTTTCGAATCATCTTCGGTAGCTTTGGAAGAGCCAACGACCGAAGGAGTGTTCATCGATGAGAGGCTGTGGAGGTTACATCATCTGCCTGACTGTCAGACTCACTCTGTCCTAAGCTTGCGCTCGTTCTTCTGGTCTCCAGCTCCATCGATGTTTCATTCGGTGGTGAATCTCGACAGTTTTGGTTAGTCCGTCGAGAATTTAGGTTGGCACGTACACATCTCAGGGATATACCTTATGTTTCTGAGACGATCCGCGCGAGGCGTGAAGGTGAATTATATCTCATGGACAGACTATCACATATAAAGGAGGTTTCGGCACAATGACTGGGTCTGATTAAAAGGAGCTCTGAGGATCGATACACTGCAAAAATGTGGTCAGCAGGTTTCGAACCGACTGCAAGAGAAACAGATTTGGATTCTGTTGTGAGAACCACTTGGTCAAGACCAGTTAAGATGAGCCCCGGAGGAATCCATCCACGAGTGAACGTCAAAGTGTGTTGTGATAGAAAAAAACCGTGTCGTCGGCAGGTTTCGAGCTTGCGCAAGTCCGACACAAACAGATTTCGATTCTGTCACTTTGGCCAGGCGGAGGTGAAATGAAGCTCCGAGGAAATGTCCATCAGTGAATCTTCAAGGCGTATTCTGAGAGAAAAACACCTCGTTGGCAGGTTTCAGGCTGCACTCGTACGGTCCAAGAGACAGATTTCGATTCTGTGACAGTAACCACTTTGGCCAGGCGAAGTTGAAATGAGCCTACGAGGAAATGTCTATTAGTGAATCCTCAAGGTGTGTTCTGAGAGAAAAAAACCTCGTCGGCAGGTTTTGAACCTGCACTGGTAGTGTCAATCCAAGAGACAGATTTCGATTCCGTTGTAGTAACCGCTGTGGCCAGGGCGAAGTTAGGATGAGCCTCTGAGGAACTGTCCATCAGTGAATCTTCAAGGTGTGTTCTGAGAGAAAAAAACCTCGTCGGCAGGTTTTGAACCTGCACTGGTAGTGTCAATCCAAGAGACAGATTTCGATTCCGTTGCAGTAACCACTTTGGCCAGGGCGAAGTTGAGATAAGCCTCTGAGGAACTGTCCATCAGTGGATCCTCAAGGCGTGTTCGGACGGGGGCAGGTTTTGAACCTGCACTGGTACAGATTTTGATTATGTTGCAGTGACCACTTCAGTCAGGGCGAAGTCGCTCCGAGGAATGGGCGTGTCCCGACAGAAAAAAAAACATGCTGTTCGGCAGGTTTCGAACCTGCATAGTCCAAGAGAAACGGATTTTGATTCCGTTGTGGTAACCACTTTGGCGAGGACGAAGTTGAAATGAGCCTCTGAGGAACTGTCCATCAGTGAATCCTCAAGGCGTGTTCGGATGGAAAAAAAAACTCATTGGTAGGTTTTAAACCTGCACTGGTACAGATTTTGATTATGTTGCAGTGACCACTTCAGTCAGGGGCCCAGGGCGAAGTCGCTCCGAGGAATCAGGCGTATTCCGATAGAAAAAAAACCCTATTGTTCGGCAGGTTTCGAACCTGCGTAGTCCGAGAGAAACGGATTTTGATTCCGTTGTGGTAACCACTTTGGCGAGGACGAAGTTGAGATGGACCTCCGAGGAATTGTCCATGAGTGAATTTGCAAGGCGTGTTCCGATAGAAAAAGAACCCTGTTATTCGGCAGGTTTCGAACCTGCATATTCCAAGATCTAGAAACGGATTTTGATTCCGTTGTGGTAACCACTTTGCCGAGGACGAAGTTGAGATGAACCTCCGAGGAACTGTCCATGAATGAATCTTCGCGAAGTACAAGAGAAACAAATTTTGATTTTGTTGTGTTAACCACTGGGGCCAGGACGCTTGATTGCCAAGTTTAGAGTCCTCAACTTGACTACGATTTTTGGCCTATGTCACGGGTGTAACAGAGCGCGGCTGTCCGGCTTTCCATCACAAGGCAAGCATATGAAACCAGCCCCTAGAGGTACTTGCTTGTATTGTTACTAGTCACTGCTCCTGACCGCAGACCGACATCATGCTGAACGCCGAGGCCTGAGGATGCACAGCTAGTAAGTTCTGGCGGGTTTCAATCACCTATTGAAATAAGCGGCATGCACATACTGATGCTACATTGACCAAGTGTGATGCATAGACAATAGTCCGCGCTACATATACAGTAAAAAAAGTAAATAAAAAAATGTAATCGAGCACACAAGTACTTATGAGCGAGCTGCTCTCGGAGCCTCTGTGATGTAGCCATCCTGCTCCTCATTCGAGATATCTTCAAGCGTTCTCTGCTTCGTCTCGGGAATGAGAAGCGTGGAGAAGACACCAGTCAACATAAACAGAGCCAAGATCTCCATACTATGAAACCAAATTTAGCTTCTGAACACGGGTCCGAGAATGTTCAGGCTGCTCACATGTGTTGCACGAATGCATTTGTGCCGCCGATGTTGATAAGCTGAGCAAAGCCGACCTGGGAAATGATAGCGCCGAGCTTGCCAGTAGCGGCAGAGATACCGAAGGCTGTCGAACGGTAACGAGTGGGGAAAGCCTCTCCGGGAATAACGAAAGTGGTGGTATTGGGGCCAAAGTTTTGGAAGAAGTTGGTGACGCAGTAAAGGAACACAAACGCGTTCTTGCTTGAGGGAGAGGCGTCCAATTTATCATAAGCGAAACCTGCACAGTAATCGTCAGTCTCATACGTAATCGTAGTGGTGAGATGTACAGACCCATAATGATGAAAAGACCCGTGAGTACAGAGAAACCCATCAGTTGAATGGGCTTGCGGCCCCATGAATCGATAAGAAAGAAAGATGCATAATATCCTGGAATCAAGCCCGCCACGGAGAGGATGAGATTCCCCACACAAGTGTTGTACAAGTTCTGGTAAACATAAAGTGGGGAGGTTTTGTCACCGGTGGGACTGCCAAAGTTGATTGCAGTCAAGATGATGGAGCTGTTTAAGCCAAGGCCGTAGTAAGCGATCTGGATGTGAAGATTAATTTGCGACCTCAAAAGAGCTAAATTTGGACTTACATCGAGAGCGAACCAGGAGTAGGAAGTGCCGATCAAGACTTTCAAGTTTTTCCACTGGCTGAAGTATGCAGCAAAATCTGCGCGGGTTGCCTTCGGGGCTGAGGCATGCTGCACGGGAAGATCTTCGTCCGTGGAGTGATGTTTTGGATTCATGACGTCGGTGATATCTGCAGTAGCCTGTGCGACATTGCGCTCGATATCCATTGTAAAACGAGGAGTTTCAGGGATAGTGAGACGGAAGTAAAGTGCAAAAACACCGGGGATGCATCCAAGACCAATGACGAGACGCCACATATAATCGACAGGGACGACGCAAGGGAAAGGGGAATTGAGGATTTCATCCTTATATGCTTGGACGACAATGATACCGATGATGGCGCAAGCTGGGCTCAGGATGGATTAATGAAATGATTGGAGTAGAAAAATAAGGACTGACCAAATTGACCCCATCCTTGTGCAGAGAAGACAGCAGTCATGAGACGACCACGTGAACGTGTAGCGGCGAATTCTGAGGAAATAATTGCGCTGAGAGGGTAATCACCACCAACACCGACACCCATCTATAGACAGAGAGTTAAGGTAGAGTCGTTGGAGAAGTTGGCTGGACTTACAACGAAACGCCAGACAACAATGACACCGATAACGCTCACTGCTGGGGCCTGGCCTGCGAGGGCCTGAGCGAAAGTGGCAATAATCATGATCATGAGCTCAACACCGTCTAAGAAAGATTGATTAATGAAGGTGGATAGGTTGAAGAAGAAATAAGACTGACACATCCTTTTGCGGCCCACGACATCTGCGAGCCATCCGAAAAGTAGTTGACCAACCAAGTTACCAACAGGAGTTGCTACCTTGATACCCAAAGATTGGTTGGTGTTGAGTTGATTACCTTTGTATAAGTTAAGACAACACGATCGGAGAGAAGGGGCAGGATGCTTACTTGTGTGACCATATACGTAGCCCAACATTGTGGCGGCGATGTTGATAGCAAATATATCGTAGCTGGGGATAGGTGAGCGGAAGTAACTACCATACGGTATAGAAACTTACGCGTCGGTGAAGAAACCTACACTAGCGACCAAGCAAACCTTGACATGGAACCACCTAGGAGTGAAATAAGATTTTTTGGAGAATTTAAGATATTGTGAAACTTACGAGAAGGGTGCATTGTCAATTACTTCGAGAGCAGCGCGGCGGCGCTCATCAAGGGTTACGGTAACCTGCTCCTTCTCATGGTACGAACCATGGCTGGATTGTTGGTCAGGAATTGTAGCCATCGGGAGTTAGGGAGGATAAGGACCCTGAGATTATGGGGAAAGGCTGCAGCTGATACCCGCCTGCCTAAATATTGACATTTATACTGTACCGCATGGATGATGTTCACTGGATTCTCAGGCCTAGAAGGGTGATCGTATCCGCCCCGCCTTTGTAAGGTTTATGTGGACAGCGCCATATCCTTGGGGGGACACGTTCGTACGTCTGTAGCCAATCATTGTTCTCATGGAGGATCCAGGTACACCATCATTGGTGTCGTGACTTGACGTGAGGTTTATTTATGTAAGGCCGTGCGAGAACCTCCGAGCGGGCGCCTGCAACAAGTTGGTATGTCTCCGGCCGGATGTCAGTAAAACGTTTGCTTGGGATCAAACTAGCACTGCAGTTGACAAGGACAACCGCAGTGCACTGGAATACCTACAGCTTCTGGAACCCGACTCGGATGTGGTACTTCTGTTACAGTACTTTGTCTGTCAGGCCTTCAAAGAAGGAACAACATTCCCAGACTCCCACGAGGAGCAACACCTAACTTTTCTCTGTACATCCAATGACCTTACAGCCATTTGCAGATCTACGCCAGGCCGGAGGAAAAAAAAAACATACATTCAGCAATTAAGCTTGATTTATAATCAAGTCAGACCGCAAACTTTCAACTTCCAACGGTCGACCGGTCAATGTCAATGCGATACATTCGGAAGACGTATCGGGAGACTGGCGAAGTCATGAGGACACCAGTTTGTGCAGGTCAAACCCGCATCCTCCACAGGTGAGCTATTGCCTATTCTCAGTGTCAATTATGTGATTTCCCAGTTCCTTCCTTGAGGCGTGTATTGAGCCACAACCAGATATTCCTCACTAAAATGCAACATCAACTGCGGAAGATTTGTGGTATCGAGGTTTCGATTGTAACAATTTCAAGAACCATACGTAGGCGAGGATTTACACGGAAGAAGGTCATCACCCGTTTATATATATGATTCAATACAGAACTGTCTAGGTCACACGCCCTGTCCGTTCGACCGAACTTCAACGATTCTCCGTTCCAAGAACTGTGACATGTACATTTATCTGATCCCCGTCCGTGTTTCCTTCGTCTCCTTTCTTTGGAAAGGTGCGTATTTATTCGCTGTTTTGCGTACCTCATATCGTTTAATGGCCGATCTTAGCGCTCCATATGTCACCGTGGTCAGCGATTATCCTGCCAGGCGTGGTTTTTCTTTCCCGATGTCCACTTTCTGATTTGCCCATCTCTGTCGTCATACAGGGAGCTCACCAACTTCCTGCAAACTTTGTCCCCAAGAGCGTACTCATCCAGAATCTGTCAAATCCCTTCTGTCGCTTACGCGCCGAGTTGGGCTGCACCCAATGAGGCTTTGTTTGCACGCTGTCTCCCTTTTATCAGACGTCCGTTGCCCTCTGTCCTCCTGTTTGTGCATCATCTCGGGCTACATTGAGATGCCTTATGGAGAGGTTGTTGCGGCTGTTCTGCTTCGTCCATATAGAGATCTCCTTGCTGACACAGACCCTATACTGATCCATGAACCAGATCATAGCACGATCCTTCAACCAGACGTAGCCCTCGAACCCGACCCGCGTCAGCCGTTGTCATGGGCTTCGCTAGCTCCGCCTGAGGCAGCAGTTTGATGCCTTGCAGGGAATTTTCGTGCGTGGCTTTTTCATCTGGTTTTGCGGCGAGCTGTGGTACACTTCATCTCCATTTGCTGGATTTGATCTTGGGTTTGAAAGTAGTCTTTCCCCCTTGTCTGAGTTCTTGCGTGGGCGATCAGCAGTTGCACTACGATAACCTACGTACTTGGTGTGTGGCACTATACCCTGTGTACTATTACTTGAACGCCAACAACTTTCAACTTTGGCCCTGCCCGAAGAACAAGTGTGATGAATGGCCAGATTGCTGTCCAAAAAGCGAGTTGGCTTGGCTAGGCGCGCAGTCACCAGTACCCATTCTTGTACTACATACGTCGAGACTTGAGAAGCGTGACGTGAAACCTTACAAGCTACTGTGTGGCCAAATGTAGAAGTTTTCAATACTATGAAATTATGTAATAGGCTGGGTCAAGCTCATTTCTCTGACCGAGCCGACTCAGCTTCGGGAATTCGGAATTACAGTACTTATTACTGTTTGGCTGCACAGGCGGCAGTACTTGTCAAGGCCCATCTGTTCGTCCATGTGGACAGGAACGCCTCTCACTTCACGGCTCGTCTGTCGTTCAGCAACCCTTCGAGCGTTCTCCAATGCCGCTACTTTCCCTACGGCCTATCTCACGTCCGAGTCACGGATTGAGTGGAAAGCCTATGAGGAGTTTGTATGCACGCCCATCCTCTTTGAAGTTGACGCCTTTCATCTCAAATTTCACCTCGTCTTCCATTCTCCACGCGAATGACGCGCGTGCAGCCACTAGCGCTCCGAAGTCAGTTGATTCCGACAATGTAACTGTGAAAGACCAGAGAAGAAAAGATTGGATAATTGTCAAACGACTGATGAGTCACGTCTGGCCGAAAGATGACTGGGGCACACGTGGTCGTGTTGTCTTTGGATTTGGGCTTTTGATTGCTGGCAAGGTGTGGTGTGCTGCACAAGAAATCAGGGGGTGACTGAATCCAAACATAACTTCATCAGGTGTTAAATGTTCAGGTGCCCCAGCTGTTCAAGTCCGTGATTGACGCGTTAAACCTAGACGTAATGGCCGATTCGACAATATGGGTCGTTGCAGGTTCTCTCATCCTCGGATGTGAGTCCATAGCTATGTGAATTCACCACTTCTTTTAACAAATCTTTCAGATGGGGCTGCTCGGACGGGAGCTACGCTATTTGGAGAGCTATTGAACATTGTCTTTGCCAATATTGGTCAACAAGCGGTTCGCAGAGTTGCTAGGGAGACCTTTGAGCATCTCTTGAACCTGGATCTCAAGTTCCATCTCGCACGGCAAACTGGTGGACTTACACGTGCGATCGACCGCGGTACCAAGTATGTCGCATTTCAACAATGTGATACAACTTTTGAATCTCGCATCTCAGGGGTATCACGTTCATGCTCCAGGCCATCATTTTCCGCATCTTCCCGACTGCCCTGGAGATATCCATGGTTTGCGGAATACTTGTGAGCAAAGATCCGATTCAGTTTTCTTTCTTACCCACCACTGAAATAGACTTGGAAATTTGGTTGGGATTTTGCCGCAATCACTGTCACTGCTTTAGCTGCATACACTTGGTTCACCGTTCGCACAACCTCATGGAGGTCAGTGTCATCTATCTTATCCGGCTAATTTACTCAATTTCTTCAGAACTCAATTTCGTCGCGATGCAAACAAAGCGGACAATAAAGCTGCGACCGTAGCAATTGACTCGCTCATCAATTACGAGGCAGTTAAGGTATCTCTCTGTTACATGTTATCATCTTTTTGCGTAAACTCCGTTGCAGCATTTCAACAACGAGAAATTTGAGATTGCACAGTACGATAAACATCTCAAACAATACGAAAAATCTTCCGTGAAGATCACCACATCTTTGGCGTATCTGAATTCCGGCCAGAATGTAATTTTTTCCACGGCGTTAACAGCCACAATGTTCCTTGCCGCACAAGGAGTCATGAAAGGTATGTTTGGCTGAACTTTCATAACGCATCTTTAGTCTTAGACAAGCTTTGATCAGGGACCATGACTGTTGGTGACCTCGTCATGGCGAACCAACTAATTTTCCAGCTGTCACTTCCCTTGAATTTCTTGGGTAGTATCTATCGCGAGCTACGCCAAAACCTCTTGGATATGGAAGTATTGTTCAATCTTCAAACTGACAATGCTCCCGCCAAGGTACGTTCTAGGCTGCTTCGTCACAAGTTTTTACCGACATGATTTCCTGGGAAAGGATAAAGAGAACGCAAAACCGCTGGCACTGAAAGGCGGTTCTATTCGTTTGAGAACGTGAACTTCGGCTATCATCCAGATCGGCCCATCTTCCGCAACTTGTCCTTCACTGTTCCGGCGGGTAAAAAAGTGGCTATAGTTGGTCCGTCCGGATGCGGGAAGTCTACGGTCTTCCGTCTCCTGTACCGTTTCTACGATCCATCTTCCGGTCGGATTTTCATAGATGACCAGGACATTCACGACGTCCAGATGCAGAGTCTGCGGGAATCTATTGGCGTGGTTCCACAGGATACGCCGCTGTTCCATTCTGATATCATGCACAATGTGCGGTATGGCCGCCTTGATGCCACGGACGACGAGGTAAAAGCGGCTGCAATGAAAGCAAGCGTTCATGACACGGTCATGGGTCTTCCCGAAGGCTACAAGACCACGGTCGGCGAGAGAGGTTTAATGATTTCTGGAGGGGAAAAGCAGCGGTTGGCAATTGCACGTGTGTTGCTTAAAGATCCCTCGATCCTTTTCTTTGATGAGGCTGTGAGCTTCCATGTGCCTGATTTGCATTTAGGATATTCCTTGACCCGCAATTTTCAGACATCAGCTCTAGACGCTCACACGGAAACTGAGCTTATGCGTAGTATAAACAACACGTTGCTGGTCAAGGCACGGACAAGCATATTTATTGCCCATAGACTCCGCACCGTGGTTGAAGCAGGTGAACCTCAGCCACACTCTATTTTTTCTCAGGCATACTGATGGCTGGATCGTAGATTTAATTATCGTGCTTAAGGATGGCCAGGTTGCGGAACAGGGCACTCATGAAGAATTATTACGCCTAGGTGGTCTGTATCATAATATGTGGGTCCAGCAGGCCTCTGATAATTCATTGGAGAGCTTGGCCGAGTCTTGAGCTCCTGGCCAATGCTATTAATTATTGTCGTGGAGAGTCCTCGACAGTGTGCAACATTGCTTCGGACTGCAATTCACAAATGGATATTAATTTTGATCAATTTAACAACATATAATAATTTCTAATGTTGAAGGATCCGTGAGGTGCATAGTATCAACTATCACTTGGGATCTACGTGAACTGCTCTTGTCCAAAAGCGTATAAACGTGCGTGATGCTGTGATAACTCCCATAGGTAAGTGTGTATACAGCAAACGTGGGTCACCGAATCGCAAATCATCGACCATAGTTCCCGTCCAGTGTGACTCTTGCCCTCGTCTGTCCGCCCTCGAGCCAGATCCACGTTTCAAGCCCACTAGTAGGATCTGCAGAGGGGAACACGATATTCCGTACACCGTGGCCCCATCCTGGGCTACTGTAGCCGCCGTATCTGAGACATCATGCACGCAATGAGAGAAGATGGAGTAGATGATGAGCATGCACTGAACCGAACGGGTCAGGTGAAGATCACGTACCCAGAATGCTTGTCAAAACAAAATATAACATCCTTCGTAGGCTCACGGGCGCACCACTCGTCACCATGATCTGTGAAGAAAGCACATAACCATATGATAAGCGACAAGACAAAAGTTGCAAATCTGCGAACTTACCGTGCCCAGAGATCACTGCGTGTAGGTTCTTGACGTTGGCATTCAACGCATCCCAGAACGGTTGGTCTTTTCCGGCTGATGACGGGTCAGTAGTGGCCTGTGTTGATCCCTGGGATAGAGTATCGGCTGAAAACAATCCATAGAAGTGAGCAACCGAACGATGTCAAACATATCCGATTTCACTCACCATTTAGTCCTGGGTTTGCTGTGGTGTTCAGCGTCTTTTGCACACTCTCGATTGCATGTCTTTCATTGTTTATTTCAGAATGAGGACATGGTAATTGAATAAAACCCACTTACGGAGGTATATGTACGAAGGCTAAAGCTCCTCGCTCTCTCCTTTCTACTGAATCCCACCCAGCTTCCATTGCAGCTGTCTCGCGCTCAATCCATCCTGCTACAGAGGCGTCCACCCAGTCGGGTAGTGGCACAGATGTGGATCCTGGGAACCAACCACCTGGCAGTCGAAGGACGTCAGTGAATCGACCAAAGACTCCCTGGCAGAAGGTAGGAGTATACCTCGAGAATCAAAAAACCACAGGATCAAAGCAGGCGTCAGATCTGGAAACAAAATAGGAAGGTAAGTAACGACGAACGCTCCTATGCTTTGATAGGCACCTGTCGCTTTTTCGTAGACCTACAGATAAACAATCATATGTACAGTCAATAATCCCGATTGAAAAGTCACACTTCAATAACATACTGGAACCCAATAATTGCCCTCCCCTCCCTCCCCTCCAATACCAGGTGGTGCGGTGCGAGTGTAGCTTAGATAACTATCGAGCTGCTCCCGTCGTATTTCTTCAAGATGTGTGATGTTTGCCTCATTGTCATGATTCTAACAAACATTATTTTCGTCATATACATCTCTAGGAACGATTCATATAAAAATAGACTCACCCCATATGTAGAAGAGAAGGGGATTTTTGCTTCATTTAGAGGAGCCACTATGCGGTCGATGAGAGTGGTGGAATTCTCCCGAAATGTATCTATGTGAAATAAGTAGGGCTAACAATCAGCCCAAGTCAATTTGAGCGCACCTTCGCCAGTGATTAAATCACCATTCAGTACGCTGGAGATGTTGTGTCGTTACTAACATCCAACTTGGAGGAAAGTGAACAAAATCCATACACGTAGTCAGGCTTCTCAGCAGCCAGTACACCGCGCATTAAGCGTGTGCTATTAACATCCTGTTGAGGTCCCCAATCATCCCAGGGATTTTCGCCATAATGGAGATCCGAGAATACGGTCAGTTTAAAAGTCCCAGAAGAACTGAAGGTGATACGTGGTTTATCAGGATACGGGTTGAGATGAGAGGTCACATCGACCGCTGGAAATTCCGCCTGTCTTGAAGATGCTGGTAGAATCTGAGTGTATACATGATTCGTTTAAGTGTCTAGGACAATACATACCACGGTGAGGCAAACTTGGAGATGCTTTCACCATTCCTGCACAGAAAAGGGCCAGCGAAGCGGCAAGGATTCTTACATGCAAACACGAGAGGATCATGGCGTGAGTACTTGGTCCAGAACCCTGCAAGGTCAACGAAGTGAAGAGATTTTGTTGAAGGGTTTTCTTTATTTCTTACGTACTCCTCGCATGCAACATGGACACTTCGGAAGCTAGACTCGTGACCAGCCCGTCTATGATGGTCACCAGTCTATTCGGAAGCGCCGTATCAACGGTTAATTCTGCAAAGTTCACACCTTAGCGCTCTAGATCTCGTGACTTGCTCTAAAAATAACTATAATGCACACGGGATTCACTCCGGGATCACTTGACATATACTTTATTGCTCGTAAAGAGATAAACTGCCGGTGGGGTTACTACTTACTGCTCAAAATCCTAGAGCCTCAAAGACTGTTGGTGCTGATACATTCAACTTTCTTGTGTCTGTTTAGAAACCTAATGTGCAACCTAACGAGAGCCTGACTTGAAGGTTCGTCAATTATGTACAATGTTTGCAAATGCTCAGCACTTATGGTTATACCACCACAGCCTTGACCGTGACACTTAGATAATATAACCTTACTCTCGTCCTCTTGTACTATTCTGAACTTATCTTTTCTTTTCACTTGCGCAGGATTTCCAATATTACCGCAAACTCCTCGAAGCGACTGCGCAAGCAGTTCAAGCTCAATCATGCAAAAGCCAATCAACGATTGCTGCTGCTGAGATCTGAGAGGCAGAAACTGCTTTGAAGGAACAACGTTGTGTCATCGTGGATGTTCTGTCATCATCTGTTTATTACCTCAACGGTGTGTCACAGTTGGTATACATATAAAAGTAGTTTCTTGCAGAATGTTCGAAATTCGCGACATGAAGCACATCCCTCAATCATCCTTGTCAGAATTCACACTGCTACTCGACAATGGTGGCCATACAGGTCGTAGAAACCTCTCCGAGTCACTCACTGCGTTGTCAATTTCATTGATGGCGAGGGTGAGCCGTCGTGCCCAGAGTCATTCAAGTTCTTTATTTTCGGGATGTGGTCAATATCCTACTCATATTCATACCTTTGGACTTCATATCCCAGAACATGGACTGGGACGTTGGCCTCACGTGTTTGTTTAGCTTTATGTCATTGGCGTTGCTGCTTTACTCAATGGTCTGTCTGCCACTCTGAAGTTATTCACAACTGGCGATGATCCTAGGTCAATCAAGAATTGTTCAGACGTCCGTGAGTGCCTTCATACGGCCACTATTTGGGATATATTGACCTTGAGTTAGATGCTTGTATCAATCTTGTCAAACACATTTCCCTAGAGATGCGTTGGGGACACTGGGGGTCCCCTAGACTAGATAGTACTGTCCTCCTTAGAGTTTATCTTTCCATAGGACATGAAAATTGAAAAAAAAATAAAAAGTTAAAAAAATAAAAAATAAAAAAACACATTTCCCATCCTTGGTTATTCGTTTCTCGCTGGTAGGGGACCTCTACATTTGAAGGATAGTATATGCTCACTCGGTATAGGTGGATTACATCATACACAAGAATCTTCCAATGGTGCCGGAGCTTAGATGTGCGTCTGTTCTTCTGCCATTTAAATCCTCAGTTGAATTGCAATCATTTTTAGATCTGCTTCCATAAGTTAGCTGACTTATTCATCAAAGTGATAACCAACCAATTCTAGCTTATGACTTTGTCGTGCATAGGTACCTATATCTTCAAATTAAGAGTTTCGCTCATGTTGTACAGCGCTCGTTATTCCTAAGGCCTATACAAGTACAACAGACGCTGGAATGCAGAATTATTGTCCCCGATGAATGCCCCACCGCGGACCCACTCTTTATCTCCAGAGGAACTGCCATATTGCTCCTTGGACTTTACTGTAGCTTTTGGTTTCAGGCATGTTCTAATATCTTATTCTTCAATGCACTCATTCAAGGGTTCAGTTAGAATTTGAGTCCAAATCTCTTCACTGCGCTTTCTCCACCTAAGGCACATATTGCAGTAACATATCTCCGTATTATATGAGTGAACGGACGTGCATAATATCCCGTATGATACGGGCCAGTGGACCATGGGCCGAAGGTAGATATATCCTCGACTGTGACGGATGGGCCGGTGTAGAGACTCGCGTTTCTGCAGGCACATATGGGCACATTTCGCACCTTTTCACAACTCATGACAATTGGCCTTCAATGCACAACTTGCACCATCAGCTATATTCAACTTCTATCATGTCTCTAGTTGTTTTACACATAACGCGCAGCTTTCCCGCGAAACGCGCCATAGGCGCGCTACTTTCCCACACAACGCGCAGCATTCCCGCGCGCGCTTAGTGCGTTTCTCTCGCACTTGTCGCCCTACTCCGTACGCAACTTCTGCTATGTCTCCAGTCATTGCGCATACAATGCACAGCTCTCCTGCAAAACGCGCCATAGGCGCAACACTTTCTCACGCTTTCGCGTGTCGCGTTCCCGCGCGCGCGCTTAGCGCATTTCTCGCGCTTAAGCGCACTCCATCGCGCATCATCCAGGAGCATCCATCCATCGTCCAACCAGTTCCTAGGTGTCCCTTTTCGTTATCAGACCATATTTAGCCTATCACACTTTGTATTTCGTTATGCACCCTTACTTTACATCACTTTACCTCACTTACATACTTAGAGTGCTCCCTATTCGGCTCCGAGCCCTGGGAGAGCGCTTAGGTAGAACTTACATACTTTCATGTTCGTTTTACACCACAGCTTACTACCACATCTTTCTACCACCATGTACTTGGCAGTTAGTTCCATGCAATGCATGCGTCCATCGTCGTCTTAAGGCCCTAGCATCAGTCTAAAGCTAGTGGCAGTATCAGTATCCATCTATATCCACGCTTTTCACCATATTATCGTCTCTCTACACTTGTGCACTGCTTGCACTACCATTCCAGTTCTCTGCGCATTTTCGCCTTTCGCACTTTCGCCTTCCCCGCGCTTCGCGCATTTTTCGTGTTTCACTTTCCCGCGCGCGCCTTGAGCGCGTTTCTCGCGCTTACATCCCCCTTTTGTCGCCTTTGATCAGGGTTGATCAGCATCATTTCGTGGATCCTTGCTTTCTTTGCTTCCCTTAAGGGTCGAACATATCGCACGGCATATCAAGACCCAACATAGAGAGTGTTTGCTTGTCATCTGACTTGCAGTCACCTTAGTTGTGTTACCCACACCGGGAGTGTTATTATTCCCAATGGAGACGGGTTGGCCCAGGTGGGGAATATGTAAAGTAGATGGGTGGGCCGATGGACATGAATTTTCAATAGACGGATTGGCTGAGGTAGTTGGATGTTATGTAGATGGGTGTACCAAGGTAGATATGTATCAAATAGCTGGGTATATCAAGGGTGCTTGTTATCACATAGACAGGTGGGCCCAGATATATATCATATTAGACGGGTGGGCCGACGAATTAATATTATTTTGTAGATGGGTGGGCCGACGTATTGGTATTATTTTGTAGACAGGTGGGCCGAGGGAGCGGTGAAAGATTTATTATATACGGGTGGGCCAATGGTAGACATATATTGCATAGATGGGTAGGCTGATGTAGGGGTATATAATATAAATGGGTGGGCCCAGGAGAATGATAATTGTAGACATGATGGAGCTCAGCTAGTTGTATATCATCCAAATCAAAGGAGGTAATAATTCAAAGTCATCTAATGATGTAGTATGGCACGGTGTCTTAATAACCGAGGGTCTTATATGAAAACGTGTAAGAATGTAATGACACCACAATTACACTGGATAAGACTTCTTGCCAGTCCTCGATTAACACGGTCTACGACTTTTCTTCTTTTGTGGTAGATAACGTGTGAGTTCTTGGGAGGCTCGCTAAACCAATCAGTCAGATTAACTTAGCCGGAGCTTTATTATCTCTGATTGAAACTATGGGATTGTCTAGGATATACCGTCTAGACACTTGAACTGGTTTCCTGAATATACGATTAACTGTTGAGAAGCTGGTCTCAAATGTGACTACGTTGACCAAAGCTCGTGTTGGTCAATATACAAATACCTGGTGAGAACGCTGGTCTCACAAATAACAACAAATGACAAATAGAAAAACAATGACAAATAACAACAATGACCAAAGCTCGTGTTGGTCAGTATACAAATACCTGGTGAGAACGCTGGTCTCACAAATAACAACGTTGACCAAAGCTCGTGTTGGTCAGTAAACATTACGTGGTGAGAACACTGGTCTCACAAAACTGGGTTTCTATCGTGAGAAACTTACGTAATCTCTGTCATATACCATATATCCGGTTACAGATCCGATGATCTGGATCTCAGATCCGATCCAGATCCGATGAACATATCCGTCGTCCGGTCCACAGATCCGCTTTGATTCTTATTTCATTTCCTGTTCATATAACTCTAACTATCGTTCATCTCCTTTCGGTATTCCTGTACACCGGTATACCGGTTATCCTTTACTTCCGCTTTGCTTACTGATCCGCTACACTTACGAATCCGCTTTTACTTGTACTTCATTCCCGGTTCATGATTCGTGATCCATTCAACTTACCAATACGCTCCACTTAGACTTTGCTTATACTTTCGTACATAGCCTCGCACCTTTGCTTATTGATCATTCCGTTAGCTATCCGTAGTATATAAACCTTTGTATATGCGCTGTAGTAGATCAGTTCGAATATCATCTTAGATTGCACTCATTCCGTCTGGACTCTAAGTCCCTCCGTTATCCGTCCGGACTTGAGTACGCTACTCTTGTCTACTCCGAGACTTAGGATAGATTCCTATAGTCTACATATCCGCCTCTGTCTTCGGACAGTCCTCACCCGTTAGTTTCTAGTCCGGATCCGATCCGGATTGGCCGTTACTCTATATACGCGATACTTTAGCTCTCTGAAATAAGGGGCAAGACTCGGGAAAGGGGCACAGCGCACGAGCTGAGGCCGAAGCCCTTCGGATCCGATACTACTTGAGTACGGTCTTAACAATCTCAAGGGAAACACTTTCCCTGCACTTGTCTGGACAGTTCTTACAAAGGAAATGGGCTTTGTAAGCAGCAATTTGTTCAGACTGAAGCTTCTTAGGTGAGAGTTCAATTTGCTCAAGAGGGAGATTCTTGAATGCAACAAGTGGGAGATTTATTTTTTTGGGGGAGAATGGGCTCTCCTTATATACATTTTGTGTGGGAATATTATGTAAGTAAAAAGGTGATGTAATGACTTCAGAATGTGAGAAGAATATTCCAAAAACTGGAGCAGAATGTTCTAGCAGGTGCAAAAGAACATTCCAGAATATTCATGGTGGGATAATGACATCATTCTGAGTCACTTTGAGTCATTATGAGTCATTATGAGTCATTGGAATGTTCTAGCAAATTCCATGGAACATGACATCATTATGACATCACTATGATATCATATCTTTCAACAAAATACCTGCAGGAGTGTAGGTGAAGTCCTATGACATCATTATGACATCATACCCTGTAGGTACAATTTTATGAAGCATCTGATTAGTCAGAGCATCCTAATAGAAAAGTAAAGTAAAGAAACACTAGAGAAAACAACTCAGAAATAATGGAACAAATAATAGTACACAATACGCGGGCTTTTTAGATAGGTTTTTGTTAGGCTTTGAACTTTTCTCTATGGGTTTCTCTAGCCAAAGTGAATAAGCCAAATGAAAGGCAATACCTTAACCTTCATTTTTGCTTCTCATATCAACTAGGTCATTATGTGATTCCCATCTCACATATGACTTTTCTTCAAAACATGGTGGATTCATGAATCACTGAGGGAAAACTGGAATTATTGGACCAAGGTTTGATACCAAGGTATGGGTTGACTAGTCTGAGGACTAAGCTAACAGACTTTGTCTTTTAGGGGGATACCTAGTAGTCATGTCCATGCATGATTCCCAAATCATGCAGGACAACGGAGCTTTGCAAAGGGGTGAAGTGGAAACTCGAGCAAAGTGTACCGAGTTCTGAGACCCGGGTCTCGACAAATGAATATGTGATGTCCAGCACACTTCCGATCGTCTGGTATTTCATTGAGCAATATACAGTGGCTCAAAAAACTGTCCGCATGTTTTGACATTTTTCACTATCTATGATATTGTGTGAGAATGAACAAATTCCTCAAGGACATACTTATACCACATTGTAGTATGGCTTCAGGGCTTTTATTTGAGCCCTACACCGTGGGAATCGGCGGAGATATGGTGGAGATATAAGGCTTATAAAATGATGACTCATGTGGACAGTTTTTTGAGTGTATATTAAAACTATATAAATCATTATTTATGACACCATAAAAATCATGCCACTATTATATAAATTATAAAGTGGTGTCATTATGTTATTTTATGACTATATCTAACTATATAAACCAGAATATCTCATGTATCATAGTCATAATCACCATGAAAGCCATCTCCTCTGCTCAAAGAGATAATATCCTCTCTCTGTCTTATGCTGGCCTCTCTGCTCGCCAAATTTCCTCTAGAACTGGAATATGCAAGTCCACTGTGGCCAAGTTCATCAAAGAAAGCCACCCAGACAAGGAAAACTCTTGTGGAGGACGTCCATCCAAGCTTACCTCTACTGACAAAAGGGCTATTATCCAACATATCACTACAGGAAAGGCTGATAATGCTGTCCAAGCCACCCATTATATCAATTCCACCATCACTACCCCTGTCTCTTCACAAACTGTGAGGAATGTTCTCAAGGCAGCTCATCTCAAGGCAGTAACAAAGAAGAAAAAGCCTCTTCTCTCCATCAAACATAGGCAGAGAAGACTAGCCTTTGCCTTAGCTCATCAACACTGGACTGTAGAGGACTGGAAGCATGTTATATGGTCAGATGAGACCAAAATCAATAGGATTGGGTCAGATGGGAAGGTGTATGTATGGAAAAAGAAGGGAGATGGCCTAACAGACAGAGAGGTTAATGGGACTGTCAAGTTTGGAGGAGGTTCTTTAATGGTATGGGGCTGTATGGGATGGAATGGTGTGGGAATGCTTGCTGAGGTTGAGGGGAAGATGAATGCTGAGCAGTATGTGGACATTTTAAATGACCACTTGCTGCCTAGCTTGGCAGAATCAGGGATTGATGAAGAAGATATCATTTTCCAACAGGATAATGATCCCAAGCACACATCCAGAAGAGCTAGGGAATGGTTTTGAAGAACATAACATCAATGTTCTTGACTGGCCAGCACAGTCTCCTGATGTCAATGTCATTGAACATCTCTGGGGAACACTCAAGAAAAAAGCTTCAAGCCTATGAAAACCCCCCTAAAGGAGTATGGGAGCTTTGGGAGAGAGTAGCAGTGGAATGGGGGGAAGATCACAGCTGAGGATTGCCAGAAATTAATTGAGAGTATGCCTAGAAGGATAGAGGCAGTAATTAAAGCCAAGGGAGGTCATACAAAATACTAGAATACCTGGTTATTACTGTAAAATACTTGAGTCAAAAAACTGTCCGCATGAGTCACCATTTTGTGAGCCTTGTATCTCCACCATATCTCCACCGATTCCCACGGTGTGTAGGGCTCAAATGAAAGCCCTGAAGCCATACTACAATGTGGTATAAGCATGTTTTTGAGGCATTTGTTTGTTCTCACACAATATTATAGATAGTGAAAAATGCCAAAACATACGGACGGTTTTTTTGAGCCACTGTATGATAATAGATCTTTGAAAGCCAACATCATCCAAGCCTACCAAATGCCAAATGCCAAGTTCCAACTACCGAAAATCAAGTGAAGTGTACCGATATCCAAGCCCTGACTATTGAATCCTGACAATCGACCATTGAGTCCTGACTACCGAGTCTTGAAACCCGAGTCCCGAAGCCCGAGATTTGAGTCCTGAAACCCAATGCCCGACCATTGAATCCCAACAATCGAGTATCAAGTCCCGACCAATGAGTCCCAAATATTGAGTCCCGACCATCGAGACCCAAGACCCGACACCTGAGATTCGAGACTCAAGTTCTGACTATGGAGTCCCGGATATCAAAAATCAAGTGAAGTGTACCGAGTCCAACCTGAAGGATTCCTTAGGCTGGACTTCCAAACCTTTGGATTTGTCCTTTCATCTCTATCCAAGCTTAAGGATTGATTCCTTAAGCCGGACTTTTGCCTTTCTGGCACTTCCTGTCTTTCCAAGACTTATGTCTACTTCCTGTCTTTCCAAGACTTATGTCTACTTCCTGTTATCTCCGACTCCACCTAAGTGTAGCCTACCTCTGTTTGCTTCTACTCCAGACCTTGTCCATGGTAGCCTTTATTCTCCTGTCCTATAATCCTGTCCACTCCTGCTGACCTCCAGACCTTTGGATCTCCGGACCTTTGGATCTCCGGACCTTTGGATCTCTGGACCTTTGGATCTCTGGACCTTTGTATCTCCGGACCTTTGGATCTCCGGACATCTTACCCATCGGATATCAAAACCTTTGGACATTGTAACCTTTGGACATCATGACCTTCAGACATCATAACCTTTGGACATCTTAACCTTTGGACATCTGAACTTTCAGATGGCGCAACCTTCAGACGTCCTGTCCTCTGGACCACTCCTCCTATCTGATCCTGCTTTGGACTCTGTCCCTTGCAGTCTCTCCTCCATGTGCTTCCATCTAGGAAGCTTACCTTCAGAAGTCTTATCTTCAGACCCTATGCAGCAGGTGAAACTCCTCCAGAGTTTCCTGTACTTCTCTAGAAGTTCCTATACTCCTCCGGAAGGGTCCTGTGCTCATCCAGAAGTCCTCCAGCACTCCACCAGAGTAGCCAGCCTCCGGAAGTCCTTCGGACTTCATTGGATTTCATCTGGACTTCATTCTGAAATTAAGGGCATGTACTCGGGAAAGGTGCAAAATACAATATACTGACTACCGAGTGCTGAGCACTAAGTGTCGAGTTCTGAGTTCTGAGTTCTGAGTTCTGAGTTCTGAGTTCTGAGTTCTGAGTTCCGAGTGCCAAGTGCCCCGATGCTTTCGGGCATTAACACCCAGATAGCCCTCGCTCTCAGGGGCCCGTCAGAATTTAGATCATCTCAAACAGATGTGATTTGAGTGAGATATGAGCAAAATACTATATACCAGGTGAATTTCAGCATTGGAAGTTTGATGCTTTCGATGTTTTTGATGTCGGGTCTTGATGCTTTCGGGCATTGACATGTAGATAGCCCTCGATCTCAGGGGTGTGGCAAAATTTAGATTGTCTGAAACAGATATCATTTGAGTGAGATATATGCAAAATACCACACACTGACTACCAAGTGCTGAGTACCAAGTGCCAAGTGCCGAGAACCGAGTTCTGAGTGCTGAGTGCCGAGTGCCGAGTGCCGAGTGCCCCGATGCTTTCGGGCATTAACACCCAGATAGCCCTCGCTCTCAGGGGCCCGTCAGAATTTAGATCATCTAAAATGGATGTGATTTGAGTGAGATATGAACAAAATACTATATACCGGGTGAATTTCAGCATTGGAAGTTTGATGCTTTCGATGTTTTTGATGTCGGGTCTCGATGCTTTCGGGCATTAACATGTAGATAGCCCTCGATCTCAGGGGTGTGGCAGAATTCACATTGTCTCAAACGGATATAATTTGAGTGAGATATTTGCAAAATACTATATACTGACTGCCAAGTGCCAAGTTCCAAGTTCCAAGTTCCAAGTGCCGAGTGCTGAGTTCCGAGTGCCGAGTTCACCGATGCTTTCGGGTATTAACACCCAGATAGCCCTCGCTCTCAGTGGCCTGTCAGAATTTAGATCATCTAAACAGATGTGATTTGAGTGAGATATGAACAAAATACTATATACCGGGTGAATTTTGGCATCAGAAGTTCGATGCTTTCGATGTTTTTAATGTCAGTTCTCGATGCTTTCGGGCATTGACATGCAGATAGCCCTAGATCTCAGGGATTCATCAGAATTTAGATAGTCTTAAATTGATATGATTTGAGTGAGATATATGCACAATACAAGATACAGGGTGAATGAGTCCCAAGTGTTGAGTGCTGAGAACTGAGTGCCGAGTGCCGAGTCCTGAGTGCCCCGATGCTTTCGGGTATTAACACCCAGATAGCCCACGCTCTCAGGGGCCCATCAGAATTTAGATCATCTCAAACAGATGTGATTTGAGTGAGATATGAGCAAAATACTATATACCAAGTGAATTTCACCATCAGAAGTTTGATGCTTTTGATGTTATTGATATCAAGCCTCGATGCCTTCAGGCATTGACATGCAGATAGCCCTAGATCTCAGGGGTCTGGCAGAATTTAGCCCCATCCCAAATGGATAAGAGTTGAGTGAGATATGAGCAAAATCCCGTATGCTGTGTGTATTTCAGCATTGTAAGGTCAATGCTTTCCATGTTTGCAATGTCTAGCCTCAATGCATTCAGGCATTCACAAGCAGATAGAACTTAATCTCAGGGGCCTGTCACAATTCAGATCATCTCACACGGATAAGACTTGAGTGAGATATGAGTAAAATATTATATATCAGGTGATTTTTGATGTCAGGCCTTGCACCCAAGGGTAAGCACATAGCCACAACAGGAATAACTCCTGTTGTCCTAGTATCCTTATATATTGCATATACTATTGAAGGGATGTTGGGGATCATATTTTGCCTCAAACAGACATGATTTGAGGGAGATATGAGCAAAATACAATTTATTGGGTGTGTCTGAGCTTCGCAGGTTCAATGTTTTTGTTGTCAGCCTTGTGTGGGAAAAATTCTAAAACATCAGGAGAAACATAAAAACACATCATCAGGGACTGCATCAGGTTTGCTATGATCACACCTATGTATAATATGATAGATTGGCTTCCAATGTACTGTTCCAGTCCCTGAACCAGTATCTGTCAGTGGTATGTATCTCTAAATACAAAAAAACTCGAAATTGGTCACAACTGCATAGAACCTCAAGGCAATCACTGTGCACTGGTGCAAGAAAGTTACAATCACAAGATATATACATCAGCAAAATATGATTTTGCTACACGGTTACCAGAAGGTCACAAGCTTTGACAGTGCTTACTAGACTAAGGATATGATTGTCTTAACTCAATAGTCTTAACTTGCTAGGCATAATATAAGCTTTCTTAATAACCATGACTGTCATATCTTCCATAATAATCCTAACCCTCACAGCTTATGTATTATGTAGTAATCAACAATCATATTAGACTATCAAGTGAAGACTATCGTGTAATGACTATCAAGTTAAGACTATTGTATTTTATTCTAAGTCTGTACAATAGACCTGTGATACTTGATGAGTGTCAGCCTGAACAGTATATTAGAGATCACACTATCATACTACACATAGGTATGACTATTGAAGACATGATGTAGTGCCTTATGATGTGTTTTTATGTGTCTCCTGATGTGTTGAGAATGTCCTACATTACCTCATATGTCCATGTGAGGCCATATGAATTCTGTGACACTCCTGACATTGAGCCCATTCAGTCACTTTTTCAACATTTCCCCTGTGTTAAACGGACACCCAAGGTTGAGATTCTTCCATGGGAGACGGGTCATCCGAGATGGGCCCAGGTGGGTGTGTATGCTGATAGGGATGGGTGGGCCCATGATGTTTGTGATGCCTGGATATTAATGGCAGGGCCCAAGGGTGTTAACTGACAATTTGATGATCGGATGGTTGGGCCCAAGGGGTACATGATGCTGATGGTTGGGCTGGAAGGTGCAAGCGAGTCGGATAGAGTCCGATGGGCCCATGTGGTGGTGTGGAATATTGACCACTGGGCCCAAATGGTGATATAGGTATTTAACGGCCGGGCCCAGGGTGACAGTGCAGGGTTCGATGGTAGGGCCTGGACATAAGGTATGATTTAACGACCAAGCCTAGGGCCCGGTGTGTGGGTCTGATTCAACGACCGGGCCCAAGGTGATGGCGTAGGGTTTAACAGTAGGGCCCGGTGTGGGGGTCTGATTTAACAACCGGGCCCGAGGTGATGGCGTAGGGTTTGACAGTAGGGCCCGGTGTGAGGGTCTGATTTAACAACCGGGCCCAAGGTGATGGTGTAGGGTTTGACGGTAGGGCCCGGTGTGGGGGTCTGATTTAACAACCGGGCCCAAGGCGATGGCATAGGGTTTGACGGTAGGGCCCGGTGTGGGGGTCTGATTTAACAACCAGGCCCAAGGTGATGGTGTAGGGTTTGACGGTAGGGCCCGGTGTGGGGGCCTGATTTAACAACCGGGCCCAAGGCGATGGCATAGGGTTTGACGGTAGGGCCCATGCATGGGCCAGATTTAATGGCCGGGCTCAGGGCGATGGTGCCGGGTTTGACGGCCAGGCCCAGAGTGATGATGGGGAATTTGACGGTAGGGGCCCGGGCATGGGTCAGATTTAACGACTGGACCTAGGGTGATGTGTAGGGTTTGACGACCGGGCCCAGAGCGATGATGGGGGATTTGACGGTAGGGCCTGGGCATGGGTCAGATTTAACGACCGGGTCCAGATTGGTGATGCAGGGTTTAACAGCCGGACCCAGAGCGATGGTGCGGTGTTTGACGGTGAGGGCCTGGACATGGATCTCATTCAACAGCCGGACCTCCCGGGTGACGGTGGTAGAACAGACCCAGGGTGACAATGTAGAATTCAACCACGGTCCAAGATGGTGTGACATCTGGTGGCCGACTCAGCATTGCATTGATCTTCTGACCCATGTTGGTTTGACATCCCACCACATTTTATGGAAAAAATGACATTGCAAGATGATAATGGATCGAATTGGAATATTTCTGCAATATGATGGTTCTGTATGTAAGGAAATGGCATATCGGACCTAGATATTGTATTATTGTAAAGAATGGGGATGGGATGGGATGAAGCTGGCAAAGGCACCTACAGGGTGCCATACAGGGCAAAATCAGCCTGGTTGTACTTGGCCAACTCGTATGCATCAAGGTCAGCTGGATTATATCTGGCATAATCTGGGCGAGGGGTGTGGGCGTAGTTGTGGATGCTGTCCCGGAGGAACCAAGCCCATACTATCTGATCACCTTCAGCAATGCTGATGCCATGTCTGACGAGACGGCCTGAATAACTTACCATGAACTCCTGGATTGTAAGCCAACTCAATTCCAAAATTCTTCAACTGCATAACCGTGTGCCGGTAGCTCCCAATGCAAGTCAGGATGTTGAAGGCCTCGTGTGGACATCTCGGATCTCTGTGGTCAGGAGACTGACGGTTGCACATCACAGCTGCGCCGGTGTAGACAGATGCCCAGTGCTTCAGAAAATGGTGCATGTCCCACAGACCTTGATCTGCAGACCAATGGCCAAGCTCCACATGAGTCCGTACTGAAGCCCAGTAGAGCTGTGGGTGCATGACTCGCAAAGTGGCGGATGCAAGCAGTGCTGGCCGTTGCATGGCCATGATCATAGATAAGCTCCTGTTGCCCTTCAAGGTGGCAGACACCCCGGGTTTAAAAGCCTTCATCGAGATCTCGGGAGGTAGACCATAGCACTGCCTGCATGATCAATAAAGAGGGGATACAAGAGCATAGAACCTACTTCATGTCCTTGTGGAACCAACATGGGGCGATGTTAATGCACCCAGGGGTTAATCCAGGAGATTCGGTGGGGTCAAAAGTTGGACCCGAGGATTCTCCAATTGCTCTCTTTCGGTTCACGACGCTCTTCTTCAGGAGATCTCCCATAGCAACAGTGGCCATGTACATATCATTCTATCAGGATCGAAATCAAAGCAGCTGCGCACATCTGCCGAGGAACTCACTTGCAACCCACGGACTAGACCATCCGGGATATACCAAATGATTATCCTATACACGGAGTCGATCACCACGGAAGGACGGTCCAACAATATCTTCTCGGTTGGAGGGAACTTGGCCAACAAGTCATCTTCCCTGGAACTATTCATACTGGATTCTCGTTTAGTGAGCGCCTCGTTGTACCAGATGACATTGATGTCCAATTGACTATTCAAAATACATCAGCACATGGCCGGTCATGGGAGAAGTCCCGGGTGTACTCACCCGGATTTCGGTATGCATCGGCCATGCGCGAAGCTTGTTGCCTGCAAGAGAGCAATGTCGTCGTGTCCAACTCGGGAGGAGGCTGCACCAATGGTCTGCCAGCAATGTGAGCTAGAAATTGCTGCTCCACCCATTCACTGGCCAAGTTGGTGGTATGCAAGGCCCAGTCTTCGGTATGACGGGAAGGTGGCTCATACCATTCCTCAGAAATGCCATGTGGTTGACATATGACGAAAATTCTGGAGACACGTCAGACATGATGAGTGGGGGCAAATGGGCGGCTCATGAATGCAGCATGGTTTTATGCACCAGTCGGCCGAGCCTCATGGCCCCATGCATGCCCCAGAACATAATATGATGGGACGTCATACCAAGCGATGCCATCACGGACGCTAAATTTCAGCACGTGCATTTGGATCATGGCACGATGCTGTTGATCCGAGATGTAATAGCGCCATGGCGCAAATATGATCGATTTTAAAGTTACCGGGTGTCATCAATGCTACAATTGACCGAGATTATATTGCCTTTAAGGTTGTACAACTCCGGCAGCATTCCATGTAACACAAATATCTACCGAAATATTGCACCCAGCTATCACTCTTCATCCTCCCTTCCTCCAGTGCCCAAGAGTCTTTGAGAGGCAGCCATGGCATCGTGGAGGCCATCTACTGGACCCTCCATCCGGGCCATCGCCTCCAAAGCCCCTCTACCCTTGTCAACCTTCGCGGAAAGCCAGCTATCAAGCTGTGTCCCTAATTGCTGAAGATCATCTTTGATGACCCAGAGATTGTTGAGCAGAGGATCCGTGCCCCCCTTGTGTCTCTTCATGTCTGGTATGAGCAAATATCCTGCCGGCTGATTGACATCAATATCAGCTATGGCGGTTGGCACCGGGTGTAAACCTCAATAGGGGGACTTACCATCTGGTCCATGTGGGCCAAGCATAAATCCTTGACTTCTTCCAGCGAGATGCGGTGGGCATCTCAAACGGGATGAGGTCAAACCAGTCCTTCCACCAACTATACGGAAAGACCGATACCATCCAGTAGCGGGCCATGACGTCTCCTGGGATATTCATGTTGTGGGTCCAGAACCTGCGGAACAGGTCGTCATCGTCTAAAAGACCCACCTGCCATTCTGTAAGCATCTTCACAATGTCGTTCAGATACTCAGGCAGGGCCGGGGCTGTATTGATAAGGGCGCAAATGTTGATGAAGGGGAATACAAATCTCTGTGAAGCAGATTAGTCGGCCGAAACACAGATCTGGGACATCTAAATACTCACATTGGCCTCCCAAACGAGGTGCTGGACGAAGAGTTTTCGGAACATGACGGTCCGAGATACTTCACTTTTGTCCAGGGCCAAGTGGATGGAGGTAAAGCGGCAGGTGGCGTATTCAAAGATCTTTGCCAAATCCCACATGGAGATGACGACACGTGCGGATTTATTTACATATGCGGGGGGTGTGGTTGATGACATGACTTTGCCGGCAGGAGCAGTGTTGTGAGGAGATTGATGTATGCAGTTAGGAATGCCGTGATTACATGGTTGGTATAAATAGTCTTGAGTTCAAACCCAGTTAGACCCATCTGTGGCCAAGGCCGTCACAGGTCCACTGGGTGATCAATGCAGCTGAAATGAAAGATTAAACCTTATCATGCGTGTTGTGGCAAAAATCAAACATCAATATCACCGGTTCTGATTGAACACATCCAACCACTTTGAATACATTGCAACATAATAGTCATGAGTTGTGGCCAAAAGTGGGATTGACCTCCGCAAAGCGGGCGTGAGCATCCTTGGCCAATAGTCTATACATCTGTGCCTGTCTGATTGCATAGCACCTGTGCCCATCCCGGTTGGGATCACCGTTCTGGTGGGTTCAGCTGAGCCATGTCTGGGCTTTGTGAACCAGAAAATCAATTGTCCAATGCATCTCGTGCCCCACGAGAAGACGCTCTTCGGCCCATCAGTCACACAAGGCCTTGGTGCGAAGCCAATGCACTCGGTAAACTCGGGTCCCAGCACTCGTCAGCCGGACACAACATCCGAAACCAAATGACTCACATTCATTCATCCAGTCATTGTTGACCGAATCGCCTTGAACATCTAGAGACCAAAACCACGGGAGGGTGGAATTCCTCTGACCTCGAGCGTTTGGATCAGCGACAGCTGAGGTGGCCTTCAGGTCGTTTTTCACCAACTCCCGGTACTTATCTAGCAGCTGAACCGCCCCAAGATTTGACAGCTGTGCTCTGCATTTCTTGTATATTGTGCTGTTGAGACTGATGACCCGTTCCACCAAATGGACCTGCAACCAAGCCCGGGTGGTGGCAACTTGAGACTTTGCCGGCTGGACGGTGGTCCTGAACAGAATGGCCTTGTCAGCTAGGTGGACTCTGATCGTGTGCAGCATGTCGTTGGCCTGTCCCTCCCTGAGGGTGATCTCTTGTCTGACCAGACTGCCTATGCCCAACTCCTCGCACCTATCCAGACCCAAGTTGGATGGGAGAGGGACCGTAACTAGTTCGGGTCGAAACAAAACCTGCGGGCAATGTCCTTCTGGTGCCGAATCATCTTCCGAATCATCCCAGCCGGAACCATGTCCATCATCCATGAAATCAATATCCATGTCAGGGATGCAATCATCCTCATTGTATTCCTCCCCGAGATACCTGTCTGCTCCTGCGATGAACTCGTCAATAGAGTGTTGCAGCCTTAGCCGGCGATGGCTTATCTGCAGCATTTGAGTCTCGGTGGGATGCCTGCCCATCTTCCATATCTCCATTGCCAGGGCTATCTGCATCTCCTCAATCGTAATGCCAGAGGCAAGCCACGTGGCCGCTCCTAGCCAAGGTCTTTCTCCTGGGCGATGGAAGGACTTCTGTAATAAGTTCAGCTCTACCTCCTTCCGAGATCGCGCTGCAGGCATAGTTCATCAGCATGCCGGCCACAATTTGCCGGAACACCCGACACCCACCTTTTTGCATCCAGACGTCGTATATATCAAGGGCAGACGGGTCATCTATTCGGAGAGATTGGGCTTCTCTCTCTTGAACCTCCCATCGGTTGACCATTTCAGGCTCTGCTGCATTGTTCAGAGCATCAAATGCCCGACTGCTTTCGGCCAGGCCTTGTTTGGCCTCTTTGTATTTCCGGCTCAAGAACAACCCTGTCGGAAATGAACATTGATTTAGCGGTGCGCATCCAAACATATCATTGATCAAACGACCCACCCATGCAAATCATCTTCATGAAATTGCAGTCGTTCATCTGATAGTCAAGGCATTCCTGTTGGTGGGGAGTTGACATGCCCCGGGCTGATGGGGAGATTATGTTGAGATTTGCCCACAGAGTCTCCATTATCTCCCCATCTATTTGGGCTGCAACCGGGATGAAGTTCGATGCATAACGCACAAAACACTTTTCCTGGTGGCCATGAATGTGCCATAGCCCGATCCCCGGGGTGATGGCCATTCCTTTTGGAATGGTTAGATGGAGGCTCTTGTCAACCCGTCGCCAGAGATGCTTGTTATACTGGCAATTGATGTCATAGAACGTCAATGCCTGGCGCAGTCCATCTGTGTTGTGACCCAGAGTGTTGCATAGCGCATAGTCCATGTTCATCTGTCTACTCCCGAAAATCAGTCAGCCCTGCCCACATATGCAAATTGGGCTCCTATACCTTTCACCCTTTTGAAAATCCACCATTGAATTGGGTACGAAGCACCCGTGCCTGGCGCATGCACATCCCCCAATTCCTGTGGCTTCCAGCTTTTGCCTAGACACGTTGGCCTGGTTGACTGCTCTATGGTTGTTGCATTCCGACCTCTGGGCCGAATCCTTGGCGAGAGCGAGATGGGCCTGGTATCTCTCCCTGGCCACCATGAAGCATCGGCCGTCAGTAAGCCATACTTCATCATCCAGGTGCACAGGATGCAGATGCTCGGCTTTGAAATTGCCGTCCATCACCAATGACCGGGTGTAAAGCCATCCGGGTCTCGTGTCATTGGGTTCGGCTGGTATTGTGACGTTGATGCCCGGTTGTGGACATGCAGGGCAGAAAAGTGCCAGATCCCCATCTTTCGGGTCCCTCCTGTCGTGACCGAGTCCATTCCATTTCAGAAGTTTAAGCTGCCACCATTGTCTTGCTACTCTCATCAACTCCCGATATCGGTCCTACCGAGTTTCAGCTCATGGCCAGCAGGACTCGGCTGATTCTTACCGGCACTTGATGAGGGAACATGCTGGATGTGATGCGCCTAAGCTTGCTGTAATAGTTCAGGGTAGTGGTCCCGCACTCCAGATTGTCCAGAATGAAATCGTCCAGCAAGGCGAAGGTGAATGCTGTCTTTGGTCAGGTGAACGATGCTGGGAACAGTCCCATTTTGAACAGCTGCTTGTCAAGAGTTTGGCCATCGGGGCATCAACAGAACCGGATTGACAAGGTGTGAACACCCGAAATGTCCACCACTGTTATACTGGTCTTACAGTGATCCCACGGTCCTTTGTACACCACCACTCCACTGTACAATTTAATTTCCTCGACAAGTTCTTCATCGACTCCTTTCAAATCCTATATCATAATGTTCAGATATGTCCTGCTATGTAATGGTACCAAAAATATAGTTCTTAAATTTAGAAAATCATCGGAATCTGCAAAACATCACTCCAGAGCAATATGTTGGAATTTCACGAGCATCAAAAAGCACCCAGTTTCACCCCTTCCACTTCATCTGCAAGCATTACAAATGTATTGGAAGTAGTGGAGATGATTTTAGTCAAAGTTTCATTAGTGCTACTACACGTTGTGATCCACGAGTGATGGTATGAGTTTGTTACCCAGACTAAGCTTGGACACGAGGTGCCGGTTTGACTCAGTCTTGCTCAACATCCCTCATTCACTGCCAGTATTCAACATATACCTTCTAACTACCCATATAGTCTTTCAACATGGTTGGGAGGCCAAAATCGTTGACGAAGAAGGCACAGGTCTCACGTGAGGAGAAAGAGAAAGTCATGGCTCGTGCTGTGGCTAAGTACCAAGCTGAACTTGCAAAACCGAGCTCGGAGAAGAAACAAGGCCTTCGTAAAGTGTGTATGGATGTTCAGAAGGCATACCTCAAAGAAACGGGACGATTAATCAGTTTAAATCATAATACTCTGGCAAATCTCGCCAAGGGAGGAGTTTGGCTTAGTGAATTCAATAGCTCCACGAAAAGCTGGCTCACACCCACAGAAACAGACAAAGTTCTCGAATACATTGTCGAAATGGCTAGACGTGGCTTTCCGCTTAGCCACAAGCGTCTCAAGGAACATGTTGATGAAATCTGTCAAGCTCGACTTGGAGATGCCTTCCCGGAGTCTGGAGTGGGAAAAAACTGGACTCAGCGTTTCGTTGAGAAGCACTCCGAGCATCTACGAGCTTACCAAGCACATTCACTTGATGGTGCTCGTGGCCGTGCTGTGAACCCAACAACTAACAATGCATGGTTCGAAATGTTGAAGGATGTCCTGGAGAGTGGTGACAATGGTGAACCCATGGCACCAGAGTGTATTTGGGGTGTTGATGAGACTGGAATTCAACCAGGAGGAGGAAGCTCACAAGAACGAGCTCTCGGTGGAGCTGGAAAACAAGTCCAGTATCAGCAGCGAAATGGCAGTCGTGAAAATATTACTGTTTTGGTCACAATCTGCGCAGATGGGAGTACAATTGCACCCGCAGTGATCTTCAAGGGAAAGGCATATCAATCAAAGTGGAACGAAAAAAATCCACTCAAAGCATCGTGAGTCATGTGTTATCTTATGCCATAATCACACCTATAACATTGTTCCTCGTAGGATTGGTTATTCAAAGAAGGGTTGGACTGACGGTGAGATTGGTACACTCTGGATCAAGCAATTCGATGAGCAAACACGTGAAAAGGCAAATGGTCGTGCTCGCCTACTTCTCATTGACGGGCATAATTCTCACTACACTCGTGCATTCCTGGAGTATGCTCGACAGCACCAAATTCATGTCCTTTGCTATCCCGCACACAGTACCCACATCTATCAGGGCCTAGACGTTGCAGTGTTCGGTGTCCTTAAACAGTGTTGGTCAGAAGAACGAGATAAATGGGAGCACGAGAAAGGAGAGAAAGTTACGAAGAGCAACTTCCTTGCTATCTATGGTGCTGCCCATGTTCGCGCGCTCACGCCAGAGACCATTAAATCCGTGTTCCGAAAAACCGGTGTATGGCCTTTCAATCCTAAAGTTGTCACAGATGAGATGTTGGCTCCTGCTCGTGAATCATCTAACCAGGGACACCTCCCAATCACTCCGGAATCACCTGTTCGAGCCGTTTTAGAGCTGTTTAGAGACCTGCAACCCAGGGAAAGAACTCGTAATTGTGGTATACAGCTTGCTACAATTGCCGAAGAAGATGGTAGTAGTAATGACGAGACAACTCCAGGTAATTCTCACTGTTTGAATTCTGAAGATTGGATCAATAATTTATCAATCAGCAGATGAGAACACTTACGAGAACAATAATCCTTTTCAGATTGGTGGTAGAACCATTCACGATGTCTTCGCACGACTTGAAGAAACATCTGCTCGATTCCTTATATCATCATCTCCTATCAAATCAAGTTCAAGGTTGCCTACCATGCCACTAGCAATAATCTCACCCATTAAACGTGCACCAAAATCAAGGTTGCACTGCAACGTGTCCTCAAAGTCAACGAGGGAGAAAAAAGCTCGAGGAGACAGTCAAAAATCTCACCAAGCAGGTCACAATGCTCAAAGAGCATGTAAGCGCCCTTCAAGCGACTGTAATTCTCCAGGGACGCTACTGTGATCGAGTTCGCCGTCATCTCGAGACACAAGAGAAGAAAGGCTGTCAGGACAGTGACAATATCAAGTTAAATGGAGATGGTATGCCAAGGCTACTTACCAGTGATGAGGTCTTTGAGAAAGTCCTGCAATACCAGGAGCATCAACAGGCAAAAGCAGCCGAGAAGGAAACAAGGAAAGCAGCACGGGAGGCACGAACACAAGAGATGACAGTGTGGATTCAAGAGGATGAGGTGAGAAAAAATCGAAATAAAGCCAAGACTGAGCAGTGGAAGGTAGCCGTTAAAGAGTGGGAGGCCGAGCAAGTGCTGGCGAAGCAAGAAAAGCGAAAACCACAATGGAAGAAGCCTGTCCGTGGACCACTCGAGAAGCCTTGTCCTAAGCCGAAGAATCCAAGGAAAAATGGTGGAATTGTTGATGAAGAGGATGGGCAAGATCAAGGAGAGTTCATTGACATTCACAAAGGGTCGATTGGTGATGACAGCGAGTACGAGGATGACGAGTAGGATGAACAGCGCAATGTGACATGTGTGACACGTTGTTACACACCGACTGTACAAACCAATTGGGAAGGCGAGAAAATGACTTGCTCGACTGCGTGAAGTGCTGCAAACCACGCAGGACTTAGGATATTTTAAAAAACATGGTAGAAAGTAGATAAAAGCCTGCTCTGTCAGACGTACCAGACCATTTTTTTTATATTGAAAATTTCATATTACTACACTCGTTTCTTCATTTCACCATCCAAAGGAGCGGTTGATCACTGTACCTGCAGGCAGCATACTTACCGGGGGCACATCTTCAATAGTTTCAGCAGTGTCTGGCTCAGTAAATACATCGGTTACTCCCGTTTCATCAATGCCTTGCGGCACCCCTGCGTAGGGTGATGCACATGACCCATCTCAGAATGCATCATTGGAGAATGTTCCTGCCGCAGACCGGCCCTTGTCATCCGTGTCCTCCCATTCCCAGTTGTGGTGAGGGCATGGTTGTCCGGCGTGGCCGAGGTAAATCTGAACCCCTATCTTTGTCAGGGTGGTCCTCTCGAAGAAATCCCCATTCCATTGGCTGATCCGGTGGAATGGGAGCAGTGCATGTCGCGTCCGGCAGCATTTGGTACAGAATATCGGCTCGGAGATACAGTCGTGGCATTTCTGGGCTCCATCGCTGTCGCACAAACAGCACACCCTATCGGCAGGTGGTGCTTCCCTTTCGAGGAGGATGTTCAGATAATCTAGGGTTCTAAACTTCCACTGCCGAAGATATTCATTTGGACTCTGGATTCAACATCAGAGCAGTCAGACATCGAAGGTTAGGAGTATTTGACTTGCCATGGTCGTCCTTTTTTTCTTCCCTCGGGTCTTCGGAAGTCGCATGGGATTGATGCTGCCTAGTTCTTCATAGCCTCCCTCAAATTCTTAAGAGAACCTATGCATCAAATCTTCCGAAGGCTGCTTGGTAGGTGACTTTGTTGGTGAAGACTGCACTGATTTCCGTGGGTTCATCCGTTTGTCTGGCACCCACCGACCTTTCATCCCTCGAGTGGTTTTTTTCTGCTCCCATTTCACCAGGAGGGCGGTTCCATGAGGCGTGACCTCCTTTGGCTTTGACTTGGCCATTCTGAGGTGTGAGATGATGGAGGTCAAGAGTTGATGTGTTATTGCATTTAATAGGACCGTCGCTAAAGCGGCTATTATTGTTTCAATGCTGGAATTTCAACAGCAACACAAGGTTTTCATCATTATCAATGAAATAGTATATCATAACAAATTACATGGCTATGGAATGATTAGGAAGATGAATGCAATGACCTAGCACAACTATATGAAGACAAACAAATCACGGTCAAGACAAATTAGCCTACACTAATAGGATTGTTAGCATGGCAGAGAGAAACCTTATGTGCTTTAAGCCCTTCAAAGTGTGTGCAATATATTACCAGCCAAATGCTTAATGATTCCTAATGAAATTGTACTGGACAACGCTAGTCTTCACTAATAGGATTGTTAGCATGACACAGAGAAACCTTATGTGCTTTAAGCCCTTCAAACTGTATGCAATATATTACCAGCCAAATGCTTAATGATTCCTAATGAAATTGTACCGGAAAACACTAGTCTTCACTAGTAGGATTGTTAGCATGACACAGAGAAACCTTATGTGCTTTAAGCCCTTCAAACTGTATGCAATATATTACCAGCCAAATGCTTAATGATTCCTAATGAAATTGCACCAGACAGCACTAGTCTTTTCAGTCGAGACCCAGTGCAATCGCTTATTTGTAGCCACATAGATACTAATTATATAAACCCTAAACAAAACAACGATGCTCAAATTAAACTTCTCTCAAGACTCTTCTTGCTCCCTTCTGTCTTCTTCTTCTTATTATTATTATTATTATTCCTACATCTTTCTTACATGGCAGGAAATGACTCAGAGACGGATGGAGGGCCTCCTGAGCAGCTGCCTTTGAATGAAGAAGAGATGGCCGTGCTAGAGGCCTACCTTGACCAATGGAATTCCACTTCGGGTGAAGAGAGAAATACAGTCTGGGGGGATGCCACAACAGAGGCTCAGCTGAAGGCACCTGCCATGAATGCCAAGCTGTTGAGGTCCCGGAAGAAAGTGAGTACGACTTACCATTAACCCCCGGGCACTTGTTAAGATGGTTGCTGTCTAGGTCTACCGAAAATGGCGGCAGAATCATGGAGAGAAGAAGGATGGAAAACCTCCCATCAATCTAGGGAGGAAGTGGACGTACTGGTCAGTGGTAGAGTCGCTGAGGAAGAAGGAGCTGCTGAAGACAATCGAGGATGAGACTGGGGCGAAGCCTGGGGAACAGGGGATGATGAATTATTACGCCAGATATCTGACAGAAATGGTGAATTCTCTTACCGAGAAGGAGGTTGAGGAAGCAACCGAGATGGCTGCGCAGTGGAACAAGCAGGGAGTTCCACCCGAGGTTCAAGCTGACACAGCAAGGTGCAAGAGCGACGAGATTCTCCAATATGTAGCGAAGGAGATATTCAAGAAGGCCGGAATGCGACTGTTCATGCTTTCTGCCTGGAAGACCAAGAAAGGAAAACTCATGGTGTCTGGGTGAGCAAAATCACGGGTCAAATCAAACAAGTCTGAAAAACTTGCAGCCATGACTACAATGACGAGGTTGGCAAATGGGAGAGCTTCGCGAATTCCTCTGACTGGCAGACTATATTGCCGGAGTGGGAATCTTATGCTGGCAGGCAGTTCGGTGAGCAATTCGTGGCACATTCGGGAGTAGCAGAAAACTGACGGGCCACGAATCAACAAGATGCTGACATCGAAGATGATACTGTGGTGAAGAAGGGCCGGAAGAACAATGCATACACCCTTGATATAGGTGACAATGGATGTCCCATCCTTCCGGACCACGCAACCATGGATTCCGACACCCGGAAGGCTGTTGTCCGAGCTTTCTTGAACTGGCATTATCGTGAGTCAATCCCTTTGGGTTATGGGATGATCTGATGGCATTCACAGAGGACTGTAGTGGAAAACCCAAGGACCCGGTGCCTTGGAAAGAAGTCATCCCTAGACAAGAAGAGCTTATTCCGCCACCATATCTTCCCGAGGGGAGAAAAATCTGGGAACCATCAAGGATGAACCGGGATGAGGCAACCGAGTTACTGGACTTCTGGTACAACCGACAGGAGAACTGCCAGGATATTGTATTTGAGTTCCATGGGTGGTGGAGCAAATCTGACAAGGATATCAAACCTCCTGTAGCATGGATCAATTCATCTGAAGTGGACGGCCGGCTGAAAAAGAAGTTGAGAGAGAAGTGCAAGGCTGCATTGACCCGAGGAAAGCCCACAACTTGGGTGATAGTTTCTTCCGACAACTCTGAGGGCGAATTTGATCAGGCAAGGGCAAAGTCGACCAAGGTGATAAAACCGACACAGAAGTTGCAATCTCGGGTGAACACAGAGGGCTCGGAGGACGAGTTCAATGCGCTGGATTCGTCTGAAGAGTCATCCGATGGGACCGACGAGCCTGTTAAACCGATGAAAAGGATATCCGGGAGGACAGATGCTCAGCCAAAAAGAAAAACAAAGGCGCCCCAAACTGAACAGGATACTAGCATGGACGACGGGAGTCAGCTGGTGCCACAGAAAAAGCCTCGTGCACAATTTGCTGTTATGAGCCAGGCCCATGCTGCTGCTCCCAAGAAACAAGACAATGCTGTTCCTCAAGAACAGTCTGGCGCACAACCGGCAGCAGTGTCCGGAGTGAGTGAATTGTCCAGCATTGTAGATGGGGCGGAAACAGTAGAGCCATCTGCTTCAAGAGCTCCGCCCACTCCTGTGGAGAAACCCAGGAGGGTCGGGCCTGCATCCCATCCCGGCGGTATGGTTCGCAGTAATCCCAAGTCAGTCGAACAACCAGCGTCTTACAAGCCTGTTAAGGAGTCGGGTTTGTAACAAAGCATTGTTCAGATGGCGCATTGGATCGGTCGCCCGTGAAAAGGACTCGGGTGGAAAAAAGTGGGAAGAAATGTCCTGCCGAGGATCCCCTGGAAGGATCTCCCGCCAAACGCACAAGAAGCAAGACAGCAGATGTTCTTCCGAAAAGGTCCAAGAAACCCAACTCCCAATATGCAGGCAACTTCGCCAAGTCGTGAATATTCGGATGTTGTACAAACATGGCCATCAATATATTACAACTGGGTATGATAGCGATTTAGGTACACTAATGTCAACTACCGAACCCCATATTCCATCTACTGCGCCCCATCCTCATTCTCCAGAGACTTGATCACATGGTCCACTGTTTTCAACAGCCGGCGTTGAAGATGTATGAGCCTGTGCAACTTGCACATGTCATTGCCGGCATTGGTGACCCGGTTGTGTGCATCCGCAAACATATCTAACAAGTGCCGGTTTTGACAGAGGATAAGCTCTGGGGCCCGGGAGTTGTTCAATCCATGCATGGCATTCTGGACGAGGGCATGCATATGGTCGTCGCCTGACATGATCAGCTATCTTCCTGGTGAGCAAAAGGGTTGGCTTACTAAATACATCATTGCTGATCGATTTGAGCCGGCGATTGGTGTGGAGCATCTGCTGTTTGGCTTGACTGTCAATGTCACCCACTGTGGTATCCGTTAGTCTTGCGTCCTTCCACATTTTGCAAAAACCCACCTTCCGGTGATGAGGCCCGATCCGTGTCCTCGTCCAAGTCCATTTGTCCGGGTGAGGAAGGCAAGGGGCTGAGAGGGCTGGAAGATCTAGAGTCGACTATGGACGCTGTCAATACTTTGCCGGGCTGGAAATGCAGGGACTTACCATTGCCCTCCCCATTTCCTTGGACTCCCCACCCGAGATCATAAACCGGCTCATCTTCATTGGTGAGGTCGATTATGTCTGATAACAAGGTCAATTAATGCCTTCTACCGGAAATATCGAGACTTGCCTTTCTTTACTCAGGCGTTGGCCCCTTCATCAGTCAGGTCTATCACATCCGGTTGCATGGGCGGGAAGTTCCTGGAGTAGGTGAAGGTGACATCCCTTCTGCTCGAGTTGAACTGTCAATGATTGCTCGAGGTGGAAGCCAATGTACTTACTTCGGTTTCCCCACCCAAGATCATACCCAGGTCCATCTCCATCCTCAGATATCGTGTCGTCTTGTTCCATAGGCGCATCACCCGACGACTGCAGATGCAGACCCCCACCTGAGATTGTAACCCAGCGAGTCATCTCCATCCAAGAGCACTTCGATTCTCGGATGTTCGAGCTCACTGCTCGATGTTTCTTCTCCCCATCCAGATCGTACGATGGAGCGCCATCTTCGTCGGGCTGGTTTGATTGCATTGGCCCCCACCCAAGAGTGTATGCAGGGTCCATCATCGCGGTCATCTAATCAGATGGTGAGTCGCCAATTGCACCGTCAGGCTGGATCGCTTACCTAACATCAAACTCTCCCCCGAAGGCGACACCTCATCTTGGGTCCATCCGAGATTGTATGAGGGAGCGTCTTCATCCATGAGTTGGTCGATTTGTTCCTCCTCACGAAGTGACTCCACCGTTGGAGACTCTGTGGACGCCGGGTGTTGGTCCTGGGTCCAATCCTGACTGCACATTGCTGGGGATTTGGGGTGAGTTCTTTTCGGGAGAAGAACCCGCACAACGATCACATACCAGCAAGCTCATCAATGTACTCATCGATGCCGGAATAGGCCCTGTCATAAGCATCGGGATCTGAATCACCCAGATGACTTTCTGGCATCTCGATCCGATGCTCTGGACTGATGTTGTATCCTGCAATTGATTTGGTCAATTTCTACCAAAGAAGATTTACCGAAAAAGGATGGACTTACTTCGAAATTTCAAATCTTTAAATTTGTGTGTCACCCTGGGGGGCGTCCACTGGTCTATGGGGATAAAATCACCCATCCATTCTGCAAGGGCTCTTTTTCTATCAGTGCCATTGTGAGACTCACCGGCTGATGGAGCATTAAGCTCACGAGTTTCCAACGGTGTTGAAAAATGAACTCGTCGGGTGGTCATGTTGCGGGTGCTGGAGAAGGGTGTGCTGGTTGACGGATGGATTAAATAGGGAACAGCAAAATGGTCCAGCAGTTGGACTTGTGGATGGAGAGTGGATTGACCACCCGTTGGCCCTGGTCAACAATGGTGGTTTAATGTGCGCCGTGGAAATGGCCGGTCTTCTATTATTATATAATAAGTTGTGGTCAAGGCACAATGGACACGCGGTCCCGGGAAATTCCACCCGTAGTGTGGCCGAAATAGTTGTTCCCTATATATACATCCCAAGTTTGGCCCCGACTTTTTCCCTCTCAACTCCCAAGTCCCACACCCGTGTTTCATACTGCTTTTCAATCACTGCTTTTTTACAATATCTTCTGCCCAACAAGCCAACCAACAACTCAATCTTGTCACCGAGAAAATCAGGCGCCTGCTACAAAGGTCCAACAAACTTAAGGTTGGTGACCTGGCTGCCAAAGAATTGGCACATGAAATTGCCGTCACTTTGGTGAGTCATTTGATCTCCCTGTTTGACTTTTAACTTTGGATGACAGATTGATTTTCTTTTTCAGGCAACCAGCATTCGTCCAGCATGGTAATGCTGCCACTGCCTTGGCGCCGCTACTCTTGTCCTGTGCCGCCAAAATACGGGACAAGAGTGGCCCAAATGGCAGGAGGTGAAGGCCCTGCCCAACTGGAATGCTGTCTCGGACGGCGATCCTCGCATCCACGGGCCACCCCTTGTTCGCCAAGACTTTGGGTTATCAATGCCTGAAGTCTCCATCGCCACCTCCTGTCCCCACATCCTCTCAGCAAGAGGTGGCAGCAATTCTGGTCCCGACGCCTTCCCCTGCCCTGCCACCTCCCGCCAACGTGACCCGGGCCCCACAACCTCTTCATGCCAGGGTTTGGAAACGGCAACAAGCGCAAGGCCCCGTCACCCAAACTGGTCGTCGACCAGGTTGAACTGCCGGCTCCTGCGCCTAAAAAATGCAAGATGAGCAAGGCACCGCCTGCTGGGACTAAGGAGAGAAAAAACTCCCAAGTCCAAGGAGTTCATCAGCGATGATGAGGATGATGAAGTCCCGGCCGACCAGGTGATCTATGTCAAGGTGAGTGTTATCATTGAAAGAATCTTAGACAATTCACTAACTTTAACCCAGAGCAAAGTCAAGACCAGGCCAAGCACTCAACCCACCATCCCGCAGATAGAAAAGCCGGATGCAACTGAGGTGAGTATCTAACCCGATCATTGTTATAACTCTTGCTGACTTTCATCTAGTCCTTGGACTCTTCAACCGAGGATGCCACAGCATGGCCCTCTGTGCGCATCTTCGGCATGCAGTGTGAGAGGTGTATCAAGGACGATATTCCCTGCGCTGTCATCCTCGGCAAGAAGATGGGTGAGGTCCGCAAGTGCTGTCGCAACTGCGACGAGAAGAAAACCAACTGTGTCCGACCAAGCTCCGAGTAGGAGCAACAACTTCGGGCCGTGGTCGCCTTGAAAAAGGCCAAGGTCACGGCAGCAGCCGACAAGAAGGCCCGGGGTTCCACCCAGAAGAAGGCGCCAGCTCCCCGGGCCAAGTCACGCGCTCACTCAAAGGCCCCCATGAGCACCCGCTCCACCCGGGCTGTATCTCAAGTCCCGCCGGTCACCAAGAAGGTTCTGCCACCCTCCCGAAGATTCCACAGATGAGGATGCAGAGGGTGTGGATGAACCCAAAGCTGGTACATAAGTGTCTTGATGTTTTTGTCCACTCATGCTCATATCTTTATGTAGCAGCGGCCTCAACCAACCAGCTCAACGCCGGAGCACCGGCACCAGCTGATGGCAATGAGCATGCCCAAGGTATGTGACACATTCTCAGGCACTTGTTTTCGGCTCACTGTTCAGCAGATGCAGCACCCCTTGCCGAATGTCGCTGCGCCAACTCCCGTGATTGACAACTGACGTCAACATGGGGCCCCTCACCGGCGCAGCATCGGGACTCCCCAGCCTTACTCGACATCCCTGACACCCAGTGCCTCAGCCCACCCCTCTCAACATATTCCAGAGCATCGAGGCCCTGGGCGACAAATTCGCCGGTCTGTTGAAAACCTCGGGCGATCGGACGGAGGTGTTGTACCAGCAGATGGACTCCCGGTGTCATGCATGGTATGCAACTCATACCATGACAGATACACAAGAGATGTGATAAGGATGGTATAATAGACCCTACTGTATCCTATCACCAAGTTACCCATCATTTTCCCCTTAGTTATTAGCTAGTATTTTCACTTTCAATCTTCACTTCCATTTTTCATGTATTTCTATTTTGTTCTATGACATTCCATCTCTTTCTATTTTCCTCAGGCATATTCAGCCAACAGACTTTCTTTTCAGCCACCAAGCATGTTTGTAAGCATGTCATGTGACTGGTAGATATCATGATTCGTCATGCTTTGTAAGATTTCTAACTGTATTTATAAGCTACTTAGTAAGAAGGCTAATTCAGCACACCAAATGGCATTGTTAGTAAGCACATCCTTACCAATCCATGTGATGACTCATGCCATGATTCGTCATGCTTTGTAAACTACACTGTATTTATAATGTAAATTAGTAAACAAGCTGACTCAACACACCAAATGGCATTGTTAGTAAGCACATTCTTACCAATCCATGTGATGATTCATGCTTTGTAATCAGGGCCTCCAAAGGTATATAAGGAGCCCAATTTTGCCATGTAATAAATGGAGCACTTCCCACCTTCACTCATCTCAAACAGTGTGAGATTAAGTAAGAACCTAAGTACAGGCAATTCATTAGCCTCAAAGTAAGACTAAGAAACAGTTATTCAATTATATACTACCTTACAGGGGTTGATTATATAATCTATCAGCTATTCTAACTAAGTTTAAACCCATACTATTTTTCCTCTCTCTTTTACAGGAAGGGAGACGCGATCACGCTACACATTCACGCTACACGCTACATGGGCACGCTAACTCTCAGACACAAATCATACCGTAGACTCAGTATACAGAATCAAATTGTTTTAAACTAACCAAGGAACAAGGAAAGAAGGTATATTGAAATAAATCCTCCCAAGAACTCACACGTTATCTACCACGAAAACTAGAAAAGTCATAGACCGTGTACTTAAGGACTGGCAATAAGTCTTATCCTATATAGTTTGTGTTGTCACTATATAAGCGGCGTACATAAGACCCTTAAGTAAGAGGACACCGGGAGGAATATTATTTCCGATGGAGACAGGTGGGCCCATATATGCTGAGTTATATATATCATCGATGATAGTGGATGGGCTGGGAGAAATATATTATGGAGATGGGTGGGCCCATGTGGGGTAATATGTAGAGTAGGATTGACATATATATAGACCTGAGGAGATATGTATAGCAAATAGTATTATATAGACGGGTGGGCCGACGTATCAGTATTATTTTGTAGACGGATGGGCCAAGGGAGCGGTGAATAATTGATTAGATAGACCGGGTGGGCCGACGTAGGGAAATATTAGATAGACGGGTGGGCCGAAGTGGGGGGTAATATTAGATAGACGGGTGGCCGAGGGTGAGGTGAATTATTTATTACATAGACGGGTGGGCCGACGTGGGGTCCATATTAGATAGACAGGTGGGCCGACGTCGGGTAATATCAAGTACCAAGTACTAAAACCCAAAACCCAAAACCTGAAACCTGAAACCCGAGCCCTGAACACCCAGACTCGGGACTCAAGAGACTCAAAACTCAAAATTCAAAACCAACTGGAAAGTCATACATTTTACGAGTTAAGAAAATTCAAATTTAAGATGATATACATTTTTGTCATCTGGAAATACCGAGTACCGAGTACCGAGACCTGATACCCAAGACCCGATTCGGCACTCGGTAGTCAGTGAAATGAGTACAGAAATACATAAGATACTACACATTAGTTTCAAATTTTGACTTGTGAATCACAAGTCTCAGTCTCGAGACTCGAATCACCGAGTACTGACTACCAAGTACCAAGTACCAGTGCTGAGTGCCAGTGCCAGTGCCGAGTGCCGAGTGCCGAGTGCCGAGTTCCGAGTGCCGAGTTCCGAGTGCCGAGTGCCCTGAGGCTTCCGGGTATTAAAACACAGATAGCCCTCGCTCTCAGGGGGTCATCAGAATTTAGATCACCTCAAACAGATGTGATTTGGGTGAGATATGAGCAAAATACTATATACCGGGTGAATTTCAGCATTGGAAGTTTGATGCTTTCGATGTTTTTGATGTCGGGTCTTGATGCTTTCGGGCATTAACATGTAGATAGCCCTCGATCTCAGGGGTGTGGCAAAATTTAGATTGTCTGAAACAGATATAATTTGAGTGAGATATATGCAAAATACCACACACTGACTACCGAGTGCTGAGTACCAAGTGCCAAGTGCAGAGAGTTCCGAGTTCCGAGTTCCGAGTTCCGAGTTCCGAGTGCCGAGTGCCGAGTGACCCGATGCTTTCGGGTATTAAACCCTCCCGCTCTCAGGGGCCCGTCAGAATTTAGATCATCTCAAAGGATGTGATTTGAGTGAGATATGAACAAATACTATATACCGGGTGAATTTTGGCATCAGAAGTTCAATGCTTTCGATGTTTTTGATGTCTGGTCTTGATGCTTTCGAGCATTAATATGTAGATAGCCCTTGATCTCAGGGGTGTGGCAGAACTCACATTGTCTCAAACAGATATAATTTGAGTGAGATATTTGCAAAATACTATGTATATACTGACTACCGAGTGCTGAGTGC